>NC_056562.1:5094140-5125732 GCF_013358625.1 Macadamia integrifolia | reverse complement strand
CCCCCCCCCCCCACAATCCACACGAAAAAAAAATCCAAAAATTTTGATAAAACTATTAATGAAAAATGAGTTTGGACAAACAAAGGACTAATAAGAGACCATTAGAGAATAAGTGACCAAAACCAATAATCGATTTGAAATTAAACCAAAACCAATATTTACTAGAAATAAAAGAATCAATCAAACGCCTAGGGTGAGTGCTCCAAGAACAGATCAAGTTCATGTACGAGAACAATCTTGCACATCCTTTATTTGAATTCGAGTGCTCCCTACTCCCCATGCATTTATCTCTTGCCTCCTCATTTGAAAAGACATCTCTATGTCTTATTTTTAAGGATAAGAATGACAATGAGACCCATCTGATGTAGGTCACACTACACAAGCAATAATTTGACAAGAATAGGACCAGCCTATTTCGTTTGGGGGCATCCAAAGGTTCTGCATCCAGACACCGCCCAATCACATTCTCTCTTTTCACTCTCACGAGCAAGGCCAGCAGTGTCAGCAGGATAAGAATTTAAAGCCCAATGTGTAATTAACACGTGACAAATGTGAAAGAGGTTCCAGGTTTTTTTCATGAAAAAGAGATTACAGGTTTTAGTACCAAATAAATTCCAAAAAGACTTGGGTCGGTTCCATGCAATTGGGTAGGTATATATGCAATTATGCACTGTCTAACCAATTCTGCTGTACTCAGGTCGACAGATTTAAGTGGATGTCTACCGGTCAAAAAGTCATACCACATTGCATGGTCCAAACTTCCTAGTTCCTACCTCCCCCACTTAGATACTTCGCTTCTTCCCTCCTTTAATTTCTAGCCACCCACAACCTGAAAATATGGGATCCATGAACCATTCCATCACCAATTGGAGTCTAATAATCTAGTCCTTGTCCCTGTCCCTGTCCCAAACTTATTCTAATTACACACAAGGATAGTGTAACCCACCATGCCAGTGTGGGAGAAATCTGAACACCTTACTAATGGTGATGTAGAGAAAAATATCATCCACAAGGACTCATATCATTATCTAAAAAATCAGAGTCAAATAAGTTGAATTGGTCGATCAATCTTGATCGATCCTCATTCAAGTGATTCAAGACGTTACAGAGTAGCTGATTCTAGGGTTCCAGGATGGATTCTATCTGGATTCAATTAGGCATGGATTGATTCAACCCTCATTCTGAGTTAAAAATCCTTCGTCCCACATGGGTTATAACAAAAGAGAGAGTATCAATGTGATCTCTACAACTTATTATGTGAGTAGGTATGTGATGGAATTTGCACTTTAATATCATGAGATCTTTTTCCACTTCATCTTTGTTCTTATTGTTTAACCCTGCTTATAGTGGATCTTGGAAGGTCCACAAAGCCAAAGCTTGCATGGATGATTATGTATATATACATGAATTTATTAGAAACCTCATCTATCATTGTCTTTAACCTCATAATAATATAGGAAAAAGAACGTTACCTGGTCATATGGCCTTTGCACTTGCGTGGAGACTAATGAGGGGATTTACAAGTTATCAACTGGGGTGAGTATTTTGTATTTCACATGAATGGAGTATTCATTTTGTTCCTCTCTATGCGTAGGGACCACACGACCAAATAACATTATTTTTTTCTAATAAAATAATATATAATATAGATGTCCATAGAATTGGAGGAAGCTATAGCTCTATCCAAATCAATTCAAGTTTCAGGTTCCACAATGTAAAGAATAGAAGGATAGCATGTCTGAGGTGTATAGTGGGCTTGGTATCTCACCATGGTATTCCACGTTTACCATTTCTAGCTTTTTGGCCCCTAAAGTGAAATATTTTTTTTGTTTTTTGGCTAAGACATTTATACCTAAAGTGAAATATAAAAAATGGTAACTTGGAACATTGCATGTGTAGCACATGTCCTATAGTCTTTAGTAAAGGAATGGCTGCTATATGTTGTCGGCCTTTGTGAAAGCAACTTCGAGTTGGGACCCGTATTTAACACCTGCCCAAATTTATTTTCTTATCTTCACAACCATTTCCAAGCTGTTATAATTTTTTTTATTTTTTTTTATAAAGATTTTCCAAACCAGCTAATAAGGAGTTGGTGGAGACAATTGGTGAATAGACATGGAAAGGCCAGAGTGTCAGAGGAGAAAAATAGAGATTGTGAATCAAGAACATTGATATACCCTATCACTTGCTTAAGGAGATTTTTTCTTTTAATGCTCAAATATTTTATGCCTGATAATAGCCTCGATGTTCAGACACAATGACTATTATTGGATAAAAATCTTTGTCCATGTTTTTGTTTATATATATAAGACGAGAGTTCTCTGATCAAATAGGAGAGTGAATCAATGAAGTGCGATAAATTAGTATCATATCACATAGAAAAGCAGCTCACCAATTAAAGGATGGGTTTGATTCGTCAATAAAGGCAAGACGAAAGAGATAGAGAGAAGCCACTAGCAGCTTAGAGACACTTTTTCACAAACGCAAATATACAAACACACACATATACTTATAGACATACATATACAATAATTAGTGGTGTTTGTGTGGAGGAAAAATGATCTTTACCACGAGTATAATGCTTTCCTATACTTTTTCACCACGATGATATGTGGGCTCTTGGTATACTAACCATGTGATGTCTCATTTCATACTTTGATTGACTTGACATGAGAGATTCCAATCTACACCGACAACATGTCAATCATCTTATATGTATGTGCGAGTGAGAAAGAGATAAAAGAGATGGGAAAAGATAAAATAAAGAAGAAAACAAAAACCCACATGGGTAATGGCTTACACCAACATTGATTAACTCTGGTTGGTTTTTACAAAAGGAAAGATAAAAACCACATCAAAATCAGATTTTCCAAACTGGAAAGCAAGCAAATCATCATAAAAATATTAAACTATAAAACTTTATTAGGCAATCAAATAACCCCCCAAGAGGACTGGTTGTTGAGAGACATCATAGGGTTCCCAAACCAGAATATCCCCTTAGATCTTCAAACACACATCACCTTCCAATCCAATGGGAAGTTAGGAACTTTCATTTAAATTAAAAAAAATAATTATAATAATAAAAGAAGACACAATACACTAGAAAAAAAAGTCAAAGCTAATCCTCAAAGACAAACCAAATCTTGGTTGACTCACCAGACAATTTCAAATATATCCACCCATCTAAAAGCTTAGAACCATCTGTTCTTACCTTCTATAAGCTCCCCGTAATAATACTCTTATTTTCATATAATTTTCCTTACTATTTTGAAGTTTTGACCTAATTAACTTTGACCCACGACGTCATCACAATATTTCCATGGCTTTCATTGTAATAACGTGTAAACCTAAACCCTAACTTATGTAGCTACTAATTTTGGAACTCATAGACGATGTCACTGCAAACCCCTCGTCTCTCTCTCTCTAGACTCTATAGAGAGAGAAATTGAAGAGTAGAAGAAACCACCTAAACCAACCTAATCAGCATAACAGTTGTCACCACACCGTTTCACTGTTCGACCTATCACTTTTCCCATGTTTTGCTTTCTCTCCCTTTCACACCCCATCTTTCTTCTACCTTTTTCCCCTGAAAATTCTGCCTAACCGCCGACGCTTCTCCTCACAGGCCACACGTGTCATAACGCAGCCGACGTGGTTAACCACGTGTGAATTTGGTACCTTCTAGAAGCCTCTCTCTTTATTTTTTGCCACGTGTCTTCATCATGCTGACACAGCGCTGTCGTTTTGGCGCCATTCCCTCTTCCCCTCTCTCTCTCCTCTTCTCTTTTTCGTGACGGTTCATGCACCGAAACAAAACTTAGCCCCGGATTTTCGGATAAGGTCGGCCAAACAGTAACGTTTACCACGTGGCAGTAAATTAAAGGCGGTTAACTCATGTGGTCCCCGCCTCCCCTAAATAACACACCCCTTATTCTACTTATTTCCCGCCTATATATAACCCACCATTGGCACCGTCGTTAAAAGAAAAAAGAGGAAATAGATTTCAGAAACCATTTTCTAATCTAATCTCCTCTCGTATCTCTTTCTCTCTCTACTCGGAAGAAAACTCAAAAAGAGCAGCCGCCGATGGCGATGCCAGAGTCAGACCCAGTTAAGAATCTATCTTTGCCGCCGGGATTCCGGTTTTATCCGACAGATGAAGAGCTATTGGTTCATTATTTGTGCCGGAAAGCCGCAGGAAATGATTTCTCTCTGCAACTTATCGGAGAAATCGATCTTTATAAGTTCGACCCATGGCTTCTTCCAAGTGAGTATACCATACGATTACTAGTTATGATTTTTCGTACTCTTTCTTGATCAACTATGGAAAGAAAGCTTTTTCTAAGTCTTGCACGTTTTCTTTGCAGGCAAAGCTACTTTTGGAGAGAAAGAATGGTACTTTTTCAGTCCTAGAGATCGGAAATACCCTAACGGTTCACGGCCGAACAGAGTTGCAGGTTCTGGGTATTGGAAAGCTACTGGAACGGATAAGATCATTACCACCGATGGCCGGAAAGTTGGAATCAAGAAAGCTTTGGTTTTCTATATTGGAAAAGCTCCGAAAGGAACGAAGACGAACTGGATTATGCATGAATATCGGCTTTCAGAACCAACAAGGAAGAACGGCAGTACTCGAGTAAGGATTCTTTCAAATTCTACTAACTGTTCTTAGTTTTAGTTTCTGGATTTTGGGTTTTAATGATTTTTTACTTCTATTCTTCACAGTTGGATGATTGGGTTCTGTGTCGGATCTACAAGAAAAACTCGAGCATCCAGAAATCGCCATCGGGTGTTTGGAAGAAAGAACAGAGTCATGCTTCTACATCTTCATCGTCTTCCCAATTAGATGATGTCCTTCACTCTCTCCCTGAAATTGATGATCAGTTCTTCGATCTTCCTAGGATCAACTCTTTCAAGAACCTTCAATTTCAAGATGAGAAACTAAACATCCAAAATCAAAACCCTTGGAATGGGAAATTCGAATGGAACAACAATATGAGCTCGTCGTTTGAACCTGTCAACACCAACCAGAAGCCAGCGAATGAGCTCTACTTTCCATCTCTTCCGCCGCTTCGCCAAGTGGAATCTTCATCGGAAAAGTTCGAGAGTTCAATCGAAGAAGAAGTGGAAAGTGGAGTTAGGTCGCAGCAACAACGATTTGATAATTCTAGCTTCTTTCAGCCAAATTCAAACATGTTTGCTCATCCATTCACTGATTCACTCGACCCTTATGGAATCAAGTATTCTCTGCATTCAACATCCGGGGACTTCATATATCGGCAATGAAATCAAACAAAGCAAGGATTCAGATTTCTTTCGAGAGATAAGGAACCCATGATCATCCAAGCTGCAACTCCCCTCGAACTGTGTCAGATTTAAAAGAACCAAAGGGGAGGATAGATACTTGTTGTGGTCCTTAATTTGCAGGATCCAAAATATAATTTGCAAGTTCATTGTAAATATTATTTTTCTCCTTTTGGTTTCACTTTTCATCCATTGGATATTTGTTATTGGTTCTTGGAGATAATAGAAACGCCCTGATTCTTTTGTGCTGAGCTTATTTACAAGCCTAGGAGGTTCCTTTTCATCATCCCAGGGTCATTAATGTCTGCCTGTGCCGAAGTTCTTGACCATGGGGTGAACGAAAACTTGGTCCAATCATATTTATGGTAATTTTTTAGAATAAGGTTTTCTTCACTTTATTTTTTCATAGTTGGATCATATAATCAGCTTATAATATTGGAATAGTTTCGACTTCCTTAAGAGAATGTAGGAGTCCAAACACTGAATCACTTCTATCCGTGGAGAACGTTCTTCTTTATTATTATGCTTTTATCCAAGGATCTTCCTTCTTTATGACTGAAAGAAACGTTCACCAAATTTTTATAGAAAAGCTTAAAAAAAATTCCTTTCATCTGTTTTAAGGAAAAGTATCTCTAAATGGGTTTACAAGCACATTTAGAGAATTTTTTTTTTTTTTGAATGAACATCTTAAATTTGTTGTGTGGAAGGTAATTTTGTGATTATGATCATTGCAAATATCCTGGATGATTTTGATTGGTTACATGTAAAATTTCATAGGGAAATTCAATCATACATATCCTCTTGTGTATATCCATACATTGCTCAGTTGTCCACGTTCTCTCTTGGTAGTTCTTAATGTTTCGTTTTTTATGATGTGAACTCTATCCAATTTTTTCATATGGAAAAAAATGCCACTCCCCCCCTTACCACCACCACACACCAAAAAGCTAATCCCCCTACCTCTTATAAACATGTCTATATCCATTAGCACATGTGATTATTTAGTTTCTTACCACTTGGAAGGGTTGACTTCATGAGTCTTATGCTTGATAAACAAAGTATTTTTAAATTTATTGCAAATCTAATGACTCATCAATGTGGCATTATGTATTCATAATTTTTTTTTGTGGGTTTTTGTGTTGATCTCTTCTCCTTATATTGCAATGGGTTTAATAAGCTTATAGAATGTGACATAGGTCCCTTAAGCTAATGAGCAATGGTGTCTGTAAATCAATTGGCACTTAGGCGTGTACTAACATGTGCAGAAGGACTCACTTAGTTCTAGCGATTCACATGTCAAAGTACTATGAAAGTTGTCAGCAAGTGTACATAGTCAAAGCCAGGCATGTTAGCCCATCGAGAAGTTTATTGTTTTCATGAAATTACTTTATTTGATTTTATTTCAATTCAATGTACCACACTACCATTGAGAAGTTTATCACTCAACTTCACTTCTAACTGAATGAAGTTTAATAGGGTAGTCAATTAAGGGAGTAATTAATGAACCTCCTTTCTCTTAAAATTTTATGAAATAAATACTATTTATATTAAGGCAAGAATGCTGAGTTCTAAGAGCAAGTGACAGCCTATATAAAAAAAAAAAATTTGCAACTAAAAAAATTTATAAATAATGAAATTGGTGAAGGGGGATGCATGGCCACAAGCTTCATGTGAAGGAAAACACATTAGTCCCCGCTCAGGAGCACTTATTAACTGTTGAAATTGAAATTAATACATACGAAACTATCAATGGGAATGACCGACCAAATTGTCTCCAATGTAGAACAGTAGAAGAATATTGCAAACTTAAAAGTTTCTCATTCCCAATCTAAGAAGTACTAGATTATGGAATGATAAAAGGTAAAATTTGGTAAGAAAATAGTGTTGAGGTGTTGTGAGTTAAAAAGAGCTATAATTTCACATTGGTTAATTGAAATTTTGAATGCTCCTATATCCCGATGCTATCTCCTCCTAATAATGCCTCAGGATTTTGAGTTGGATTTTGACAAGTTTCGTTAATTATCCACCTCTAAGATTTAAGATATATATATATATATATATATGTGTGTGTGTGTGTGTGAAGAGGGTGTTGAAATATTGGGAGTATTAATTAAACTATGACATCAAGTCATTAAAATTTATTTATTTATTTTATATGGATTTTGATTGGATGGGATCTCAGGATCTCATATCACATGTTCTGATAGGACAGTGATATGGTTTTGAAGTCATTTCTGTGAGGTCAACAAAACTCCCCCCACATGTTGAAATAAGGACACTGATATGGTTTTGAAGTCATTTTTGTGAAGTCAAGAAAACTCATCAAACATTCAATCTCTTATTCCCCCATCCCCCACCACTTCCTCAACCAAAGAGGCTTTTATTGTGGTTATCTATATAATCTATAGGGAAGGATTTGTTGTTTATCACGTAGGTTCTACATCAGTGTAGAAGTTAATGAGGGAAAACATATGGGCATCCAACAGGAGGGGTGGGATAGTCGTTTCACTTCTCTCTCTCTCTAGTGTGGGGCAAGGGGACGTGATTAAAGATTGTGCTTTTTCGCATAAATTATCAATTATAAAGATGACCGGCCCTGACCCACCAGGCCATCACCCTCTCTCTGATTTCACTTAAAGTCTCAACTAAATAGGCCTAAATTAAGTTTTATTTGGGACTGAATCAACCATCTTCCATCCTTATCTAAAGGACTATGACAACATTTGTCCTAATTAAATTAAGTTTTTAACTTCAATCTATTAAGTATGAACTAATTAAAAACACTATTCATCTAAGACCATTTTTGAGAATCAAATATGAATGGTTCCTTCTTACTTTCCATCTCTTTCATTTCTTTCTCCTCAAGTTTTAATAAAGAATTCCTTAGCTCTATCATAATTTTCCCCTATATGTGATAAGAGATTTCTATAAGCATACTAATTGTAATTTAATTAACATAAAATATCACTAAATTAATAAGATTAAATTATGCTAAGCTTCATATGTTGGTTTTCTTGAAACATATAATTCAAGTCAATAGATTCGATCTTTGCCAATTCCAATTTTAATTCAACTCGAATCAACTTAACCCTAAAAAATAAAAAATCAACTACGAAGCTGAAATAAAAATTTCAATTTTGATTCTCAAACCGTGCAATAAGATCATCACAAAATTTTTTATTATGTTAATATTTAGCAAAGCAAGGATTAAAAATCGAAATATTGGATTATCCTCATTATAATCGTCACACTAAAACTTTTTTTTTTCTCTTTTTTATGTTAAACCACCAGAGAAACCATTTAAATGACGAAACCTAAGTCGAAAGTTTGAACTTCTAATCCCAAAATGGAAGACAATTGCAGTGTTGGAATTCATTAGGAGAAGATTAGCATTGACCATTTCCATTAGCACGTGGGGGGCAGATCCGTCATTTTCTTCTATCGCACACATTTTTTTATTCTTTATTTTGGGCGTGATTAGTTAAATAACGCATGCACTTACGTCATAGATATGGGATGACGTATAAGTGATGGTTGCTGAGGTGTCATCAACGTCATAAAGTACAGTTTGGCAGCGAATCACTATTCATAGTTTGACACTTGGCAGTTCAGTAGTCCTTTACTTGAAAGCAAGAGGGGTATTTTAGTGACATCACTTCTTGTTAATTAGTGAATTGACGATTCTATCCAAACACGTGTCACTTTATGTGTGAGTAACGTAGCGTGAGAAACCAATAAGAGGATAAATTAAAATCCTTATTTTTTACTCAAACGTGTTATTTTCGAGGAAAGATCCAAAGATTGATAACTGCCTTCATCTCCTTTTAGAAGGAACCGAGTCAAAATGACTAAGAATCGGTCCAGTATTGACACGATTCTCTTTCTTTTTCAACGAGGGAAAAAAAGAATATTTTATACTGCTATTAGATAAGGAAAAGTATATAGATTACATATGCTGATTTCCCTCCGTCCTCCCATCTAGGGGTGCCATAGTGCCGGATTGGGTTGGGCTTTTTAAAATCTTAGCTCAACCCTGAGTCCCCTTAACTAGACCTACACCCTCCTTGACCTTGATTTAGGATGGTAAAACTTCAACTCAGGTCCAACCCTTCAAGGTTCAGTCCAATCCTTATCGGCACTTTCTAAAGCAAACATTCAAACAATATAAATAACTCCAACTATTATGGTAAACAAAGAGGAGATTATCCTAAGAAATCAAATAATCCAAAAAATTTCAATTATGGGACATCTTTGTCATGTTAAACAAAGATGGGACATCCTAAGAAAACAAAAAATCCAAAGTCAATATAAGGGACAAAAACCAGGGCTAGGTAGGGCTAAAACCAAGGCTTAAACTCAGGGTAAAAAAATCAGGGCCGAGTTTGAGCGGGCTGAGTGGGCCAAAGACATCAACCCTTACTTGCCCTGACCTTGACTAGGGTTAGAAATTTTAGGGTTTTGGGTTGGTACTTGTTCGGGATCAGGGTGGGCTAAGGGCGGGTTTGAACCGTCAGGGCCAAACATGCACCCCTACTCCTAATAGGAACAAAAGATGATGTCAGAATATGTATTGGAGACTGGGTGGTCAATTAGGTAAATTTCTTCAAGAAATTTTTTTAGATTTTATAATATATATATATATATATATATATTTTGGTGCAAGACCCCTTATGGGGACTAGAGAGGGCCAAAAGGGTCACTTACTATTTATTACCATTACTAAGAGAAGGTGGAAGGACACATCAAAATATTTTTATGTAGTGAGATAGTGAGATTCAATCGTTGGGGTGCATGTTGGAATCCTCATTGCTATTCATTGCTACTCATCGCTTGTCGTAGAGGTTTTGAACGTGGGCGGAAGGTAAGGGGGTTGAACACTCAACCTCTCTCTGGATTTATGTTATGAAGTAATTATTCCAACCCATTACACTTCATTGGTATCATAATCAGAGATGAGAATGGTTGTTGGGACTATATTTATAATGAAAGTATTGATGTAGAATCACAAAAAATCTCACATTGCCTGAAGAAGTGTTATGGAATACGCATATATGATGCAACCTCCCTTATATGGTATGACGTGTTTTAAATGGAAAGACTCACATGTCAAAGTTGACAATATCGTGTTGGGGTTGCGCTAATCATGTGGCACTTCATACTAGACCTTATCAACTTGCCACTACCATTGAGCAAGAAGCTCGTCCCCTTTAGATTTTAGAGTTTATGCAAGTCTATTTAGATCAATTTAGCCTTTAGAGGAGATGGGAGGAAGGAAACTTAGAAGGAAATTTCATATTTTCAATACTCTTATTTATAAATCGTGTAATTTTTCTAATATATACTATAGTATATGTTTTTGGAAAGTAATTTAGGCCCTCTTTGGTATCATTTTTCTTTTTGATTTTTCCTATGTAATAAAAATCATTAATGAAAACTAATTTTTATCAAAACATAAAAATGGTTTGGTAACTACCTGACAAAAATAATTTTTTATGAAAAAATAGTTTGGTATCCCTATGTGCAAAAATGGTTTTTTAATGAAATAGGTGAAGAGATGTTTCCTTCACCCATATTCGTTATAGCTCTCTTTCCCTAGATTTCTAATTACCCCTCCATGCATATTGGGACTTTAAGCACATGCTCATTAAAATTTAGCACAAAAATAACTGAAAATCAAATTTTGCTAAAACACACAAATGACTCTTAATCTCTTTTTGGTTTTTGTGTTTTCTTAATTTTTTTAAATAGAAATAAGCTTCAAAAATAATACCAAATACAACCAAAATCGTTTCTGCGAACAAAAGCAGAAAAGAAAAAAGATAGAAAAGTGTGCTTCAATGTAGGAGGACTTGGACTTTAACCCTTTCAAATTACTAGGAGAAGACAAGTCCAAGCATGTATAATTGGTTAATAAGGTCAACACACATATTTATAAGGATTAAAGAGAGAATATTTTACTGATATATAATACAAAAATTTAGAAAATAATATTGTTTTTTCAAAATTTATAGGATGTTGTAATACTGGAATATTGATGGTATCTTTTGTTATTAATACTCTTGGCGTTCATGAGTACTCCACTCCTCATTATATGGCTGGATTCTTTTCTTTATTCAATTACATTTTAAATGCACTTATTAGTCATTATTTTATTAAATGATTTTAAAAAAGAAAAGGAAGTTTCAAAATATCTCTTTTGTTTTCTTTGTATTTGCTGTCACTCACTAAGTTTGAATCTTTGACCTCCCCGATCTTGCTTTTTGTTGAGCAAAAGAGTAGAAATGTTTACTGTCACATTGCTTATGGAAGAGAGTGAAGTGTAGTTCATATAGTATTATGCCAACTAGGTTCTTTGGAAGAAAGACCCTCTATGCTTTCTTGTCTTCAGGGGGGTCCAAGGTATAGTTTTACACATGCGTTTTTGCGGGTTCTTGTTTGCAAGGCAAGGATTTTTTATGTGTGAAGTTTATTTTCATTCTCAACCGAACTTGTATCCAATTTTCCTCTTTCCTGATATGGATAGGGTTTTTCAACTTCCTATTTTGTTTGTTGAGCGTCAGGTAGAGATTGTTCAAAGTTGGAGCTTGTCAGGAACTTTATCGGCATACACTACTCTCTATTCGATATTGAATGTGGTTTTTCTGGTGTCAGACGAATGTCATTCGATACTGGAATAACTAAGGAGTTGTTTCGTCATGGAAGTCGATTCATTAGGTGGTGTATTGCACCATAGAGAGTGACTATGATCTTAAGGACAGTGATTGACGACACGACTCAACTTCTCTAATTGTTTGTGATTTCGTTTTTGTACCAACATCTCCTACTGTATGTGGTTACTTTCAAGCGTTGATCGATCAAGATAATTTCCATATTCTCAATTTATTCCAATTGTCATATGTTCCAACAAAAAAAAAAAAAGGCACATCTGGGCCCTGGTCTTGCAATGCTCAGTGGAGTACCTGTCTGAGGGTTGATCACTTGATCAACTTCTCTCAAGTGCATCACTGCTTGGTTTGCACCAATGTCCTTGCTTTCCAAGAAGTGTGGTCTTGGGCCCCTGTTGGCTCTTCTGTGGGTCTGTACTTGGCCCTATGTGGGGTTACGATGTAATAATCAATAGGTCCTTGAACTTGAAAAAATAAATAAATAATAAGGAGAGGTACCTCCAATGCAATCTGCATGCAACACCAATGGCACATGTCCTAAAAAATGTATCATCCACATTAGACCTGAAAAAAAGTATTATCCATATGGTACCCACATATTCAAAGTAAAAAAGAAAAATTAATAAAAAATTCATGTAAGTGAAAATTATACTAACGTTGTGAGCAAGTTTTTCTTAATAATTTACAATGAAATAAAGGTAGCAAAAAAAAAAAAAAAAAAAAAAAAAAAAGGCAAATTTCACGACAAACATGCAAAAAAATCAAACGCTAATCCAACCAAGCATTTGTCATGAAATTTTTTCTCCATATCCATAATCCATACTCTCCAGCATAGAAGGTGACGTAGAAAGCAAAATTTGTGGTTCATATCCACTTATCCCCTTACTTTTAAAAATGTGTTTCTACCAAATAAAAAGATAAAAATAAAAGTTAAAATGTGCAAAACATGGATATCGATTAGAACTTGGTGATCCATATATGTGATGCGTGATTCTCGTTTCTCAACTGTCAGTCTCCTTTTGAGTTCTTTCTATGGATCGATGACAAATCTAGGTGGCCACTTTTGTTTCCCAATTCCATAATAGCACTAATCATAGTAAAAAATTAGGTTTTCTGACTCGACTCAGCTCGTCTGTTTAAAACTTAGTGATTCAAGAGAGTCAAATCTGATCTGGACGAGTCGTATTTATTATTAAACTTTTGAATAAATAAAAGTATGTACATACCCTTCAAAACAGAGTTACTTTTCATTATATGGGTGGTATAATAATTTCAATACCCTTGTCCTCATCACTCAACCTGAACTGAACCCCTTCTTTGGTATGGACAATGTGGAGAATTACAGGTGCTTCAGGAGGACATCACAGAAATCCCTAAAGTGAATCTTCAATTTCACTGTTAGAGACGAAGGACATTTCATGAGAGTAGCATGTGAAGGAGCTCCGTCTAAGAGATGGTTCACAGTGGAGTCAAGGAGATTCTCGTCACCACCACCAGCCATGTAGTCAAAAACTTGTGGCCTAAAGGAGAAGTTCAGATTGCAACGACCGCCACTTAGGGTTTGGGAAATGGGATTTCAGCTTGAATTATTTGACAATTTAAGGGGTGTCTGTATATAATGAAAAAAAGTTATAACCAAAGTGGTGAATGAGAAATTATACCTTCTTTTGGTTGCCATTCCTAAAGGATTATAAGTCACGAGGAAAAGAGTTTTTAAATAATTTAAAAATGACTTATCATTGTGTTATTCTTAAGACATTTCATTGTTTGGGTGAGCCTTTTCTAATACAGGTATGAAATGACAAAATTATGCCCTTGTTAAAAAAAAAATTTGTTATATTAAAAATGTAAAAAAAAAAAGGGGAGGGGGGGAGGGGTTATAAATTTTTTCCATAAATATGATCTTCACAATAATGTACTTTTTTTAGGATTATCAATTACAACTATAAAATGAATATTACAGGATACAAAGTTTCTGAAAGAGATGGTCATATATAGTTTACCACGAGAAGAAAAAAAATATGATACTTGCATATATGAAATTAGAAAACGTAAAAAATAATAATAAAATATTTCATCTTGACCTTTTAAAGATTAAGAAAAAAAAAACCTCAATTTATATTTCAATATACAAATATGAAGAAGTTGAGTGATTGAGGAATGGCTTGAAGTCTCCCAAATGAGGTAATTTTTTCCATCCATCTACATTGATCGTTTGTCCATTCAGACTATTGGAAAGATAGAAATTTCATGAATAAGGCATTTGTCAAGATTCTGATATCATATGAAACATTTCTCATTTTTTTTAATGTTTATTTGTAGTCTTCAAATAGATTAAAACCAAAATTGATTTTATCATAAAAGTTTAAATGCGGATTAAATTTCATTTGCACAATAAAAATTCATCATTTTGAGTCATTTGCGCAATTGGTTATGGTCAATTAACCATTGGATTGATAATGCATCTTATTGATTAATCACATTTTAAATTTTAGAGAGAGAACCCTACCAATCTGGTGTAGACAATAGACTTAGGGCCCGTTTGATAACGTTTCTGCTGTTTCTGTTTCAAGAAACGACAGAAACAGAAATTTCCGTTTCTGGTTATGGTCAATTAACCATTGGATTGATTATGCATCTCATTGATTAATCACATTTTAAATTTTAGAGAGAGAACCCTGCCAATCTGGTGTAGACAATAGACTTAGGGCCCGTTTGATAACGTTTCTGCTGTTTTGTTTCAAGAAACGACAGAAACAGAAATTTCCGTTTCTGGGAACAGAAACAAAATTTTGGGTGTTTGATAAGAAAGCCAACTGAAACACTACATAAGGTTAACGCGGGAATAAAGTTCGCTGAAACGCTCAGAAAGCCAACTGAAACACCTCCATCTTTGAAGCTCTTTCGAAGAGGAGCTCCAACAATGGCGGCTGGACGAGAGGTTTCAGTGGTAACGCTAGGAGGTAAAGGTTCTTCTCTTTCTTCGTCATCGGTCTTCGCCATTGCCAATGGTCTGTCCTAGGTAAGAATTGATTCTGCCATCACTGATAAGCTAACTAAGAAACACTCCCTCTCTACGGTTTCTCTGAACAACTCGGAATCGAGATTTCTAACCCTAGAAGAATCCCGAGCTGCTCTTGTTGTCCTACTGAACAAGCTCGCTCTATCCAACGCTAGTATTCGTGACTTTCTTCCTGATTTGATTGTAGAAACCCTAAATGCTGGATTTAACCCCGAAAGCTTGGACTTTGGTTCTGTATCTGCATTTCTGGATTCCTTGTTTGCATTGAATTCGAGGAAGCACGAGGAGGTTGGGCTGACGAATGGAGAGCTGGCTGTGTTGGAAAACTCTTCTGCCGCTTTGGTTGGCATTTCTGCGCTTTTGGATCACTCCTCTTCAGTTTTGTCTACTGTTATTGATGCAGTAGCTTCACTAAGAATGGTAGTGATGCCAAACTCCGTCTTCAATATCGATTTTTTGTGCCCCATTTTTGTTTCGAGAAATGAGCGAAACAAGTTTTACTTGTTTCGTCATTCATGTTTCTTGAAGCATAAATTGTTATAAATTTCAATTTATGTTTCAAGAAACAAGTGGAACGGAACACTTTTACCAAACGGTATTTATGCCGTTTCTTTGTTTCTGAGAACAAGAAAACACAGAAACACGTTTCTGGTTACGTTATCAAACGGGCCCTTAGTGGCTTAGTGCCTTTTGCATCTTAGTGTTTTCCTTTTAAGATTGGTCAGTGAAATTCTTTTGAGAAACCTTGACCCATCATCAAAAATAAAATAAAATAAAATAATAATAATAATAATAAATAAATAAAAAGGAAGTGGGCTATATACATGTACATATGTAGAATCAAGCCGCCAAAGATGAAAAATATGTGTGTTCCTTGGTAGTTTAGGTAAAAAAGTGGATTGGATGGAAGCCAGGCCCGCAAGCCCATTTATTTATCTTCCCTCATCCATGATACATTCATATGGGCCATTTACAGCTCTCTCTCTCTCTCTCTCTCTCTCTCTCTCTCTCTCTCTCTCTCTCTAGATGGACTGGTGGTGCTTTGTCTGTCTGGTCCATTTGCATTTTATTGGTTGTCAACAGGAAACATTTTCTGGTCTTAAAAAATAAAATAAAAATGAAAGAATGAAATTCACCGAAACATAGCACAAAAACTTCTAACACAATTATCAAATTCGATCTGAAGCTTCCTTTGTTTTCAACAAAAAATAATTTATGGAATTGTCTTGAAAGAAAAAAATTATTCTTTCTAGAGACAGTTTTCGAGCTTAAAATTAGAAGACAATGGAAATTTACTGAGACATAGCACAAAAACTTATAAGATAATATCGAATTCATTATGTAGATATTGTTACTTGAAATAGGTAATAGTTTATTGCTCGGTAATACAATTGCCATGCATTTATAACGAGCAAAAGTTTCTAGTACAATTTTTTTCGCGTAAGTCCAAATATATACCATGTCTTAGATTAAATAGGGATTGAATTTTTAAACCCCGATGATTGGTCCATTGGTGAATTATCATGGGTAAAGCACCTCAAGAAGCGTCATATTATCTATGTTCAAATCATCTTGGAAGCACCTCTGGGGACCACTTACAATAGGATTAATTTGGCTCACCGGTTAATCTAACTAATGATCCGGTCCAATAATTGTGGGGTTGGCTGGACACGAGGAAATAGTCAAACCAAAGGCTTGGAATCCCTCAGTAGCAAAAAAAGAAAAGAAAAAAGGGGGGGGGGGTTGTTTAAATTTAATGGACATGCAGATTTGAAGGATCTCTACCTATATGTCACGTTTCAATCCAAACAGAGTTTATCAAATGGCATAATAAAGCTTTGAAGATATAGAGACCAAGGGAAGGTGTATGGATATAAATGGATAGCTGAAAAAAATGAGAATGCATCAACATACGTGAGAGGGGTATTTGATTGAATCTAAATAATTTCAAAATATATGACTAATCCAAGGTTATTCAATAACAACGGTCTATATGGTTCAAAATGGTAGATCATACGAATAAGTTCATCTGAATGATGCCATGAAAAACGGGTTTTCCAATGTAAAAAATAAAAAATTACACTAGTGCAACCGAAGGGTACCATATATATGCCTCCATATCACATAAAAAAAAAAAAGGGAAATATTTCCCTACTGAGACCAATGGAAGCCTGCAAAACATCTAATCGATAGTCCCTAGGGACTACCAGATGGTCATGTGCGTGGGACTTTGACTACAACTAGTAAAGAGTGAAATTGAAAGGCTAGAGAATCGTTTGTAATGGAAGTGATATTGGATCACCTCCACTGCAAGTGATCATCTCACCCTATCTCACACTGTCCATGGGGTATGGAGACCACTTTAAGGTGTGGGGACTACTCTCCATAGACGGTGTGAGATGAAATGGAATGATTACCCACAGGACAAAGGAACTCGATTCAATGAAAGTCCGCTAGTCTCTCTCTCGGGTGCATTTGATGTAGTGTTTTCCAACTCATTTCACATGAGTTTTATCTGTTCCAACATGTGCTATAAAAAAAATGTAATGAAGGTCACATAGAATTTCATGATCTTTGATTGGCAAAACCCACATCACCAATAGCAGCCTAAGGAAGAAATTTTTGGTCCAAAAGGGAAAAGCAGATGTAACTTGTACGTACCCAAATGAGAGATGAGCCACTAATAAAGAGAACTTGTGTAGGGCTGACTTGAATTTTAGCATCTGTTGGAACACTTTCTCATGGACGTTCTATATTGCAAATATTGTAAGCACATCATGTGACCTTTACCTATTGCTGCC
Organism: Macadamia integrifolia; assembly: GCF_013358625.1. Taxonomy (NCBI): domain Eukaryota; kingdom Viridiplantae; phylum Streptophyta; class Magnoliopsida; order Proteales; family Proteaceae; genus Macadamia; species Macadamia integrifolia. The sequence goes on along the minus strand of NC_056562.1, from coordinate 5,107,940 downwards.
CTAGGCCCACATGGGTTTATTCTTCAACTGGGTTTCTTTCAATGGGGCTTTATTATTCCCTCCTCTATTTGGTTATCCCTTTCCATCTGATACCCTTGCTACTCCTAAACATTTCACATTATAGAGAGGTCAGTGATGTTTTTATCTTCAATGAAGGAATCCCTTTTCAGGCTTTCAAGAGAACTAGCTTACTTGCCATTTATACAATCTTGAAGGGTTTTAATTAAGCCCCAAAAGGGAATGGCTGGCTATGAGATTCTTGTATGTATATATATAGTTTCATTTCATGTGTGATGTCTGTTTACCAATGTGCACCAACAAAAGGGCAATGCCCAGTTGTAAACATCCAGACGCACAAGAATAAGAACACACCTTTTACCTATAAAGCATATTGGAAGTACATGTCTTTGTGTCTGCCTCTGTGTGTGTGGTGTGTTTTGAGAGAGAGAGAGAGAGAGAGAGAGAGAGAAAGAGAGTAGGTTAAAGGGTATAAGAAATTAATAGCTAGGGAATCAGGTTCTTGAACCACATGAATCTTTTCTTAGGGTGTTTGTCTTCTCTGGTGGTTGATGAGAACAATAACAATCTTGCTGCTGTGCCATGACTATAAGGAGTATACCAAGAACCTGAACACCCAACACTGATGAGAAGAAAATAAAATAAATTAAAATCCAAAGAGATTTAAAGTTATATTATTATTGTTAGAAGGCTAAGAAAAACTTAAACCATCAGATGGGATTGAATCCACGTATTTGTGGAGCTACCTCACCATGGACTCCAAACCCAATAGTCTAAAGAGGGGAACCTCATCACTTCAGGTGATGCTCACAGATCACCATGAAGAAGATTAAGTGGCTTCCAGAATGATAAATCCTTTTTATAGCTTGATAACTACTTGGATTATCCAAAAACAATGACCATTAAGTTTTGTCTTGGTTTGACAAAATGGTTTGTGTACAGCTCACCCAATATTATCAAAACGGTTTACAAATTTAAGGCTCCCATCACAGAAAGCTACATAACCCTAATTATCATCAACATCCTTCATTTTCCATAAAAGGCAAAACAAAGACTTATCAACACCAACTACCTTAATGGTAATTGTTAACCTCTTAAGCACTGGCTGACATATATCACCATATCTTATGTGCATGTACATGTGTAGCTTTATATTTTGAAAGGGACTCCCATTACTCATAAGTTATTAGAATAGAAACCAAACCAGTGTCCATAACTGAAATACATATTACAATATTGTGGCATTTTGATATATTAATTGACAATATGAGTATCATATGGACACAAGATAAATCTTTCATGAATGTATAAAAACATAACATAATAGTTAAAAGAATTATTTTTAGTGATTATAAATTAAGTCTAAAAATTTCATGGGTTCAGTCTTAGAAAATTTGGAGCAAGCACATGATGGACTTTTCAATTATGCAAAGATTTTAGATCCTAGAAACAAAATTTCAAGAAAGAAGTTTTTGGTACTTCAATATTAGGTTAATATTAAGTATTTATTTTAGTGAGAATTGAAATTAATTTTTAATGTTTTCATTTTCTTATTTCACTAGTAATTATCAATAATCTTAAATTAAGAATGAGCTTTATTTAATTAATATTTCATCAACTAGATTGAGAAAATAATAAATTTAAGTGAATCAAATATTACTAGCTAGATTCTAACTGTGCATGTAGGCCTTTAGTTTGTTGTCATTGTCTTATATTACCCAAAACAACCAGGACCCCTGGGCATGCCTTTAGCATTTTGTTGATAGAAAAAGAAATTATAAATTGTAAATCCATATGTCAGAGAAATAGATTTTTTTTTTTTTTTTTTTTTTGAAAAGGGAAGTAGATTACAGTAATATATAGATTAATTACCAAAATGAAATAATTAAGACGGACGCTCATCTATAAGTATGGCAGGATTTTTATGTTTCATTTAAACTTTGAAGCCAGGGTACTATGTTAACATGATTTTTAATGGACTACATTGTTTGTTAAAATCTATCCTAAAAAATTATATTTTTCAACATAGTGGCAACTTAAATTAATGTATCATTAACCCCCTCCCCTTTCCTCCTCTCCTTCAATTTTGAAACAAAATGATAGAATAAAATTATTGTAACTTCTAAAATAAAATGAATAGTTAAAAAACTTTCTCCAAATGCTAAATATTGTATTTTCTTTCCCCCTTTTTAGATTTAGGGTTTTGAGGGAATAAAATCATTCTTGAACAAACACTCTTTCTTTGTAAAAATTATTTTGGTTGGGAAACTGTCACTAATTTGTTTATTATGAGAAGTTCGAAATCATCACTAATGCACCTTAGACTCTGGTAAGTAGTATCAAAATTTTGATAAAAACATATAATAAAGACATGAACAATGAAAGAGTAAGGGTGTTATATCATGTATATATATATATATATATATATTGTACATATCTTACTAATATTATATGTAGTACATGGTTATGTACATGCTAATAAGAATTATATGACTAGAAATAACAGTCATTAGCACAACAAATACTCCACCAACGCTGATGTTGACTATAAGAGATTTTTTTTTACCTAAAAGATCGTTTATATTAAAGGGAAAAGAGAATAAAAGAATATACAAAATGGAGTCAAGAAAACACCAGAAACAACTACAAAGATGTGGAGGGAAGAAAATTCAGGAACACTCCCCCACCTTCGGCATTGGCATCAGCAGGGAAGGAGATCCACTACTCCACCCGAGTACAAAATTAACTAAAACGAAATCTTGGTTTTTTCTCCACATCCATCCTGAGGTTCATTTGAACTGAACTAAGAAGAAAAGGAAGAATTGAAGGGACTCCACTTTTTGCTGCCATCTTTGCCAAGTAATTTGCTATTGGATTCGCTTCTCTAAAGCAATGAGTTAGCTTTCACTGAATTCCTTCAAGGTAAGGCAGAGATTGCTTAATTAGATAATAAACAAGATGTTAGTTCAGTAACATGTATATGATCCAAATTTAAGTATATATCTTGGTCTACATGATCATGGAATGGAGGATATTCCAAAGAAAAATTAAAATCTATTTAGTTTTGTGAATATCAATATAGTATTTATTTTAGCGTGTAAGACTCCAATTTGCGGTTTTAGCCATAAGAACCGAATGCATGAGTCAAAGTGAAGTTTTTTCGATGTGTTTGGGTCACCATGAAGAGTGAAAAGGAGAGATTTATTATTATTAGCATAAAAAATATCATTAACCACTTAAGCATTCAGTGCAAACATATTGAATTAGATGTTGCTTGTGCCTAACGACTAGCAGCCACATGGATTGGTGCTCCACATTGCTTGGTGGGGGTACAATGTCGTGTATTCCGTCCCTTGCAAAAGTAGGCTTATTTGGTTTTTGGGAGAAAGAATGCTACCCTATGGTGTTGCATACTTTTAGAGACATGGGGAAGTGGAGTCTGGGCATGGGTGTCATTCCATAGCTTGGTTCCACTTCTCCATGTGTCTAGGTGTACGCAATACTATTGGGTAGCATTCTTTTTCCCTTGATTTTTTATGGATTATATGGGTATTTCAATAAGTTTCTTGTATAGGGTTAACTATATATTTGTAATGAGGATTCTTTTTCTGTAAGTACTCTGAGAGAGGTGTGAGGATGAACGGCTATAACCCTATTCTCTATTGATAGTGAAGTAGGATCTCATCTCATAGTGGATGTAAGCAATCTTATCAAACCACGTAAATTTTCATGTGCAATTATGTGATCGTTGTTTGTAAATTCCATTCGTTTTGTGCATTATTTTAGAGTTTCATTTCTACATTACTTACGTAAAACCTTACCTAAGAAAGATTGTTAATAATTTGATTCATCAAAGGATATAGAGAAGAGAATGATTGATGTAGAAGCAAAAGAATCCTTCCGAAGAAGTAGTAGCATTGTGCATGCATTTGGATGTGGTTGTCTTACAAACGCAAGCCTGAGGGCCTCATTTGATGGGGATGGTTCATAAAGACAAAGAATACGTGCTAAAAAGTGTAGAAAGAAGTGGAGGCTTTGATTGGACTTGGAACTCAAAAGGGTTTTTTGGGTTAGGGTTTCAAAGGTGTCCAATTGACTAGCACGGTTTGAAAACTTGATAGAATCGGTCAGACTCAATATGAGAAAAATCAAGGTTAATTAATTCCGAGTCAAATCGTCCAATTCAAATCGGATTTTAATTTCATGCTGACCAGCTAAGTTGAAGATGGGGTCATATTCATGCGTTTTGCGATTGGCCCAAATCTGTTGGGTGGAGTTTGTTTTTGGATGGCGTATTTATCTTTTTTGTGTATTTAGGAGAGAGAGAGGATGTGATTCCAATGTGAATAGAGCTTGTGTAAAAGACCTAGCTCTCTCTATGGATCCTTTTCATAGGTTGCTATTCAGTTCTTGACTAGCATAGTCATTGATTTCATTTCCTAAAATCTCCTTGGCAAGTTCTGACTATTGGTGAAGTGAGTCAGCTAAACCCAATAATGATAAGTAATTAAATATTGGGTTATTGGATCTTGCTTGACATACCTTAATTGGAATGAAAATATCATATATGTATAAATCTAATATTATATTCTTTAATGGAAAATAAGATTTTGTTTTCTTTTATAGGATTAATCTCTACCTTTACTCCATATATTTTTGACACCGGCCTATTAAGTTTAGGATAGAAAGAAATACTTAAGTGAATTTAGAAAAGGGTAGACAAGACTGACAAGCATTATTCAGAAGAGAACATTGTTTGAGAAGGCATTTGTTCTTCAACCATGGATCCTAGTATTCCTATATCCGTCTCCGTATTAATATGTATGTCCATATGATCTCCATTTATTCAATCGTAATGAATATTTCTATCATCACATAAACATTCTTTCTTTTTTTTTTATTTTGAAAATGTGAGCCCAACGTGGACCACATATGAATGATACCATTTTTCAACCCTAATTGGCTTATTATGCAGATTTCTTCATACATTGCCTTTGTAGGACACTCTTCCTCAAATAAGGAAAACCACATAATTCAACTTAGAAAGTCAGCAAACAATAAGAACAAAAAAATTCCACACCTATTTTTTATTTGAAAAAAATAACTTTATCCAGAAGTGTGGCCTACACCAATGATCGCATATGTCTATCTCTCTCCTCCCCATGTAAAAAGACATTTTCACCATTTGTTTTAGGGAAGAGAGAGATAGACATAGAAAGTATTGGCATAGGTTGTGCTCCTAGAAAGAAAACCACTTCCCTCGCTCCTGATCTCCCATTAAAAAGACTTATTCTCATGTCTATCTAATAATTAATGCACCCTAAAAAGCTGATAGCATATCGAACCCTCTCTATCTTTTGAATCAATCATCCCCTTTCACTTTCAAACAACTTGGTTTGTTTCATCCTCCACGTTTAATCTACAAATTTACGTGCCTAAGTTGTCAGGGTGACGATTGCTCACAAATTTCTAAGGACAATTTATTTGTACTTGCTAAGTGAGACTTTGAATTTAGAATCTATGCGATCAAGATATTTGAGGAATTTCTCCCAGTATCTCTCTCTCTCTCTCCCTCCACGGCCCCACCCCCCCCACCCTCACCCTCACCCTCACCCTCCCCCTCCCCCTCCCCCCTCCAAAAAAAAATATTTAGGCAGTGACAACTTTAAAAAGCACGTGATTTATTTTGGGTGAAGAGAAGCTCAATTCTTCACTATTTCTAAAGGAAATTATGAATAATCTTCATTCCTCAAATTTATTTCAATGAAAACCAATAATTTAATTTCTGGTCTACTCAATTTTAAATACCACAATGCCACCTTAATTTACTTTTACTTATTTCTACCCAAAAAATAAATAAATTTTACTTATAGGGAAAGGAATCCTAATACACAATATGGCTTCTATATCTAAGACACAAAAAGAGGTGAAATGATCGCCTCACTCATATGAAAGTAGAAATTCCTCCACATGTATTCTAATTGATCCTAGCACTGGTGGAGGGGCCTCATTGCCTTTCAGGAACCTTCTCCCTCAATTATTTTATAAAGGTTTTAACCATTTCATCTCATTTGCATGCACAATTTTGATAATGAATTTGAGACAATTTTGTGAAAGAGGTTTTTCTTTGTCAATTTTCAATGTCAATTCCACCTAAAAGACATGACCAAAGTATCTTCCCATGTTCGAGGTCCAAAGGCTCAAGAATTAGCGTATCGTACCAGGGCAAAGATAGGAAGGGAAGGGAGAAGGCAAGGCACTATTGAACACCAAAGTGGGGCAGTCGTCGGATGTTGAGAGGGGGGTTGAGGACAGGGAGCCAGTGGCGGCGACCTGTCCGTCGAGAGCCCCTTGAGCCACGACGCCTGGGGCTCACGCTTCACAAATACAAATTTTATGCCATAGAACGCAAACTAACATCCGTGATACGAAAACCAAAATCAGAATGAGGAAGAAAGAGATATCGTTATGTAAGTCCATTATTCCTTGCACATTGACTGCCTTCGAGACTATAAAATATAATATAAGCGGTCTAACCCCCGGGACGGACCTCAACCGAAAGGCGCTAGACGGACTAACAACAAACGAGATAAAGAAGGCAACTGTCCACATGTGTAAAACCTTGCCGCAGGTTATTGTATTTAAGAAATAGTTAAAGTCTATAATTTTTCTATTTGGGAGAGAGTTTTCTCAAAGGCAACATGGCTGCTATGTTAGTGAGGGCTCAGTGGGAACATGTATGGGAGCATCAACATGGGCAAGATTTCTGTCTTTTATTAGGGGGTAGGGTGGTTATTTTGCCCAATCTATATCTGGGCAAAAGGGCCACACTAACTTTATGGACTCCTTTTCCTGATTAAATTTATATTTCCATCTGAAAAAATCAACTAGGATTATTATATGCTAACCAAATTTTTATCTCAAATTACTGGGGGTTTTGAAGACTTAATTTTACTTGAGGTTTTCATTTGTCAACCTTTTGCATATTAAATTACTCAAATAACTTTTACAGAATAATAATTTAGTATTATTTTTAAATCAAGGTGATTTCATCAAAGTTAATGAATAAAATAGACAAACTGTTAGCCTTTGGTAATTTAGCATCATAGATAAAAAGATAGAAACCTTTAATACTAGAATTGATCCATACATAATGAAATAATTAAAACATATAGTTATGACCGTTCAAGTCAGACAAAATGTGATGCCATTACATATACTTGCAAAAGTAGCATACATTAGAGATGATGAAACGGTCAAAAAAATAAATAAATAAATAAAGTGGGGAACCTAGACCATAGCCTGGGAGGATATTCCCACATTGTTGCCTATATTTTCCACTTATGCATCAATTTTTAGTGTAATCCAATTTATTTACACATGTCAAAATAAGCCTTTATTAATTATTTGGAAAAGAAAATCAATTATATTTGCAAACCAGGTGGCATTGATGAAGAAGGAAAAAGAAAAAAAAAGAGTGGAAGCACTTTATACATAGTTGGCTATATAATTTAGAGAGCCATTAAATTTGACATGTTGCCACCTAAGAAATACCCAATCCATTTAAGTCATTAGAATGATAGAATCATTAGCCCAAGTAGAAAATATAGGCATAATGTGGAATTAACCTTTTCTATGTAATAAATTACTAAGATAGGGTTTATTAGTAGTCCGAAAATTAAAATTTTTTTAATATTGATACATAATGTCTGTACCAGCTTAGTACCAACGGATTTTTTTTCTTTTTCAAGTCAAGAAAAAAGAGGGGGGGAGGGGGGGAGGTTGGGGTGGGAAGGGTCAAAACATGTGAAAATACAAACGTGTGTTTTGGTGGTAGATGATCCATACCCATATTACTAGTGAATCTCTTTCAAAATGAATAAAAGAAGTAAAAGTGTAGCCCAAAGTTGAAATATAAATTTCCATAAGAGGGAATTAAATGTAAACAACTAAAATTTATATTTTATGAAATTTAAGTTATTTACTTTGGTCATTTTTTTGTAAATTTTACTAATGAGATGGATGTGAGATTCTTTATCATGCGGAACCACATATGTATCACAATGTGAGAGGATGTGAAGCGTTAAACTTCATTGGGCATAGTGAAGTGTAATTTCCACCCATTGGGAATATAAAAGTGGAGGGATAAACTAGTGTAAGAGCAATGATTGGCCTTCTTTTAGAGTTAACATACCTTTCAATGGAGAGTAGGGTTGGATCTTGAACTCTTTCAACGACAAATCTTCATACAACATTCTATGTGAGTTTGCTTTTAATGTAGTAATTCTTCACATTTGGTGGAAAAGGAATAAAAGAATATGGACTTTCACTTCTCGCACAATTGATCAAATATACGGGGATATATCTTTTGAAATTAGAAATAAAATTATTTGCAAATACATGATGTCCCCTGACTTGCTTCTAGCGAAAATAGATATCTTGCCCTTTCTTGAGATCTCCCAATTATTTCTCTTTCTAGTTTTTGATGTATCATCTTGATTACTTCTTATGCTTGTTTCTTCTTCTCCCTAGTTTTGGTTGTTTCCCCTGATTTGATGTGCCCCTGTTTTGATTTCAGATTCTTTTGGTTAGAGGCTTACCTCGTGACTTGCCTTTGTGGCATGAGCTGCATTTTTCTTTTTCTATGTTTTAATATATTACCCATTAATTAATTTGAAAAAAAAAAAAAGAGCCTATGCCCTTCTAGAACAAGAAATAGACTTTCACGGTTTCACTATGGTTATTTCCATAGAACAAAGTACAAAAAAGTACAAGATAGATGTGCCTCATTTAGTGGGCCTCTGTACAATGGTAAGGTTTTTCTATTGCCCCATAGCGATCGTGGGTTTGAGCTAAAAAATAATCTCTCTGTGAAACAGATGCTAAGAACATTATGATCCTCCCTAATTCCCGTAATGGTGGTAACCTTGTGCATTGGGTGGCACGTCTTTATATATATATATATATATATATAAAGATATGCCTCATTTACTATTTATTTGATAGAGAAATAAATCAAAGGACGGAGTTTCCCTATAGACATGATGAATAAGAATCCATTCACCGCAGCCCATCTGGGCCACTCAAGGGACAAGAGGGTCTGGGCCCTCTGATTGCGAGGTGAACATCATCACCTAGTGAAGGAAACTTCTCTCTAAATCAACAGAAAACTATGTTCAACAAAATATTTGATGGCAGACATAGACTGATACCATAACCCACCGATTTATCTCCAAAATTTTGACTCACATAAACATCAAGCACACGGATATGAGGTAAACATGACAATCCCACGTTATATAAGGCCTAACCCTAATATACCTTTTAAATAATAAGGTAGATGTCCTTTTGAGCTAGTTCAAATCCGTTTGGATATTATGTACTTAAAGGGTTGATGTGAATATATGTTAGGAATCTCAGGATATATTGAGGTATAGCCCTACTACAAAGATTATTTAATTTGGTTTTTTAATGGCAAAGAACCTATCTCATTCCAGATATTGGGTTAGTGTAGAACCAGTTCAGTCAATAGCAAACAAGACTTATAAGAAAACAAAACTTGTTGGGCCATGCCTTGCAACAATATTGTACTAAACGACATTAATGGGTACTTTTCTAGATAAGTAATGATATTATATAAGGGTTCACTTGATCTTGACACTTCTACACATAAAGCCAAAAAGAAAGTTGCAGAAGAAGAAGAAGAGGAAGAGGAAGAGGAAGAGGAAGAAGAAGAAGAAGAGAATCAACTTCAGATTATGTACAATTACACTAAGCCAGCACTGTTGACTCAAATGAGTTTGTGAGTGTTGAAAAAAATTTCCATCCTCCCCTTGAAGTCTTTGATGGAGTGATGAGAATTTGTTGAAGTACTGAAAGGTTAAATGAGAATAGAGGGGACAAGTAGGATATGAATTAGAGAAAATGGATTGGTCCTGTAGTCTTGTGTGATGGAGATGAGAGTACAAGAATTGACATTGATTGAGACTTTGGTCGATCTTCCAACTACCAATGGACCCCATTTGTATAGTTCTTTCTCAATACTATATGGCTCCCAACAAAAGGTAAGGTGCCATGGCCATAAAAGTTGTGATATTGCCATCTCTCTCTGCCTATCTGTGGGCTACCCCTGGATGGGTTCTCTTTCACTAATCTAATCCAAGTCATAAGCTTACAGTACTAGTAATTTGAAATATTATTATTAGTAAAGTAGATGTGGACCTAAAACGGCATCCATCTCTCTCCTATGACATCACTTTTACTTTTATTAAATTTTAGTGAGAGAGAGTTTTATGAGAAAAACTGCATAAGGAGCACACCAGTGAAGAGTGGAAACGGTTTCGATTTGAGGTCATGAAAATTATTTGATGTGAGAAAGAAAGCTGTCTCTTTTACATTCTCATGTCCACACAGCTCTTATTTTCAGCGGTTTATGATAAGATGCCCCCATGAAAACAAGGATTGTGTGTAGGCGTGCGAAATGCTAGACCGACATTATTCTTGCCCCCTCATTTGATTTATCGGAGAGGATTTTCATGAAGGCAGCGTGGCTCATGTGCCTCATGGGGTTAATGGGAGTGCATGAAGCATCAACAAGGGCAGGATTTACATTTTTCATAAGTGGCAAGGCGTCTTTTACCCCCTTTTTGTTAGGCATGGGGTCATGTTACCTTTCAGGCTTCTATTTCCTTGATTTATGTTTAGTTTCGGAGGGCAGGTATTGGTGCAACGTTAAGTTGCCTATTATGAGTCTGCGACTAGTGGTCAAGGATTTGAGTCGGGAAACAACGTCTACGTAAATTGTGAAATAAAAAATCTCATTCATGTGAATGTCATAAATACACATTGGCTCTGCGCTTATGTAGGGACAATGCGGCATAAAATCCTTTGTGGTGAGACAATGAGTGGTAGTGAGGATCCAACTGCTAGGGTGCATGTCTGAACCCTCCCACCCATTGGATCCTCACTATCACCCACTACCATGACCGCATAAAATTTGAACTCGACCATGTGACTAGATAGCCATCTCTTGCCAAAAGTGGAAGGGAAAGCAAGCACAGGCGTGGTCGTGTGAGGGCACCAGCTGCTTCCAAAGTCCATAACTTGAAAGGGAAATGGGTTTTGAACTAAAGAAGGGGAAGAACAGAAGAAGAGGTGTATCTGTGTGTGAAGAGAGAGAGAGAGAGAGAGAGAGTTAGTTGCATAAGAAAAGCATGACAGCAAAAGGCTCCAAGCAGTTCCGAGTTCCGACCCGAAACTTACCCGTCTCGCTTTTGTTGCCTTGTGTGCTGTTAATGGTCCCCACACTAACTCCTTCACACTTGTCACCTTCATTTCCCCTTAGAATAACACGTGTCGTTCTTTCAGCGGAGCTTGTTCGGTACATGAACGCAATCCACGGCCGCAAAACGTCATCTTCTCCTCTCCCTCTCTCTCTCTCTCTCTCATCCTCTTCTCTCAACTGTTTAAAAACATTCAATTCCCCATCTCCTTTCGCCACCATCTTCTTCTTCTTCGATCACAGAACCCCATCTCACTCTCTGCAATCCTTTATCGATCGAGTTGGATCCATAATCGAATCATGGAGAGCACAGACTCTTCAACGACGAGTTCACAGCAACCCCAACTCCCTCCTGGCTTCCGATTCCACCCCACCGACGAAGAACTCGTAGTTCACTACCTCAAGAAAAAGGCTTCTTCTGCACCTCTCCCTGTTACCATCATCGCCGAAGTCGATCTCTATAAGTTCGATCCATGGGAGCTTCCAGGTAATCATGAATTCATCACTCAATTCACTTATTTTACTTTTCAATCTTCCCCTCAAATCCAAAAAATGAATCAGGTAAGGCAACGTTTGGGGAACAAGAGTGGTACTTCTTCAGTCCTAGAGATCGGAAATACCCAAACGGTGCGAGACCTAATCGAGCAGCAACATCTGGTTATTGGAAAGCTACCGGCACCGACAAACCTATATTAACCTCCGGAGGTACTCAGAAGGTCGGAGTGAAGAAAGCCCTTGTCTTCTATGGCGGAAAACCGCCTAAAGGTATAAAGACTAATTGGATCATGCATGAATACAGACTCACAGATAACAATATTGGAAACAACAACAAGAAGCCTCCTGGTGTAGATATACACAACAAGAAGAGCTCCTTAAGGGTACTTATTGTTCAATTATGATCAATCATGTTCAATTAGGGTTTGTGTTTATCTGTTTAATTAATTTAATTTGTGGGTATAGCTTGATGATTGGGTGTTATGCCGGATATACAAGAAGAGCAACTCGAATAGACCTATGGAGAGGGAAAAGAAGATTCAATGGAGGACTTATTTGCTTCACTGCAACAACAACAACAACAACAGAACCCACCAAGGCCACCACCACCTTCTCATCATCATCATAAGTCCACTACCACCTTTGGTGCTTTGCTTGAGAATGAGGGGAATCTATTAGAAGATATATTAACAGAGGGTGGTATCAACAACAACAGTTCTATGCTCCAACTGGCTTCATCATCTACTCCACCTGCTCCAATAACAACCATTATCTCCCTCCCTCTGAAACGCAGTCTCCCACAACCTTATTGGAATGAAGTTGAAGCCACACCGGCATCCAAGATCAGATTCAGCAGCAATAGCAGCGGTGGCACCACTGGCAGTGGTGGCAGTGATGGAAGTAGCAGTCAGATGGCAACTCTACTCAACCAACTTCCACATGCAGCTTCATCATTCCATCAACAATCCCTTCTCGGATCCCTAACTGATGGTGTTTTCCGGCAGCCTTATCAACTCTCTAGCATGAATTGGAACTCTTAGTATGGTGGTGGCTATAATTCTCAAACCCTATATAGGCAGATATATATATATATATATATATTTCCATGTCAGTACCCATAAAACTGACAATAGCTATCAAACAAACACAACCGTTAGTAAAGAGGAATACTGGAATGGTCAGAAGGAAATAAGGGAAAGAAAGAGAGAGAGAGAGAGAGAGAGTTGGCCTTGATGAGTTCTATTGGTGCAACAGTTGCTTCTAGCTAGTCCTGGTTAAGGTGAGGAACTTTTACTTAAAACAGTTCATATATATATGCTATAATTTGGAATGCATAGAAGAGGGTTAGATACTCTTTAGGGAAGTAGAAAAAAGATTGGAGGACTTCATTGTGATGCATAGTTACTTGCAGAGACACCATTAATTCACTTCTTGTATAAAAAAATCCTCATAATTACTTGGTATTGATGATTGATAATCTTTGTTCTTCATTTCAGTACATATCTAGAGCTTGCTTTCTATCATTTTTCATTATTTATAGGAAAATGATACTGACCCATTTCATAGCTCACAAACATTTTATTAAAAATTCTGATATTTCATGAAAAACCCAAAAAATAATTGCTACCATAGGACTTATGATTTTAATAAGTCTTTTCATTAGTAATGATGATGTACGGTTCTTCAACAGCATATATTATCCTTTTTGTTGTCATCTATAAGAAAGAAACTGGATTGCAAAATGGCAAACACTAATGTTCTAATGCACGACGGATGGTTATTGCCTAGAGATTCCATACAGTCTTGCATCATTAGCTTCGGAAAAGCAATATCATTAGGCTTAATTGTCGCGATTTCATGATTAACCACTTAATATACCATGGTTTATCATTTTATAATAGGATTCTAAGTAAGAGTTAATCCATGTTTTTATGATATTTCACATTATATCATTTTCCATATTCCTTCATGGACCCATTAAAATATCTTTTTTTTTTTTTTTTAAA
>NC_056562.1:5086642-5094120 GCF_013358625.1 Macadamia integrifolia | reverse complement strand
TTTTTTTTTTACTCTTTTTCTTCTTGTGTTCATGCAAGAAAATACAATAAACATGAAAGGTTTAGAGTTGGAAGAGAACTATTTTTCAAATTGATAATGAATAATCACATCTTTATCACATATTTGTTTTCAGAACTGCTTTTTTGGTAATCCTCCAATCAGATGGTGAAGAGTTGGGTGCTTCTAGATGAGTTTTTCAAAAAGGGTTTGAATTGAATTGAATTGAATTGAATTGAAATGTTCAAATGGTTCTTCCCCTTTTTAATTATTTGATTAATAAAAAAAAATAATTAATTAAATGTAATTTTCAGGTTGAAAGATAGAACTATATGAGATATTTGTGTGTGGGGGGAGTAGTCATTTTCTTTCACGGGGAGTGAAAGGACCTGACACAGTAGATTCCATGACCTGGGTCACACAAGTTGACAACCAGGGCTACCTCACAATTGGTGTCCCTTGTTGACTATGGGAACATCTCACCATCAAAAGGAATCATATCTTAACCCATACAATATAAAACCTCTAATCAATTTCCTTTCCTAGGAAACAGAACAAAAAGTCTTTATAAGATTTCATATTATTTGGGCTTAAATTTGGAATACATATCAAAACAATGAAAGCCACTGCTATCCTCACCACGCGTGGAGGATGCTTTCACTCCAGCTACAACCACCTTTCTAATATAACACATATCCATATACGTGATATAAACATAAACATGTACATGCATGCATGCACACATATATACATACATTTACATTCAAGGTGTTTGGGAATAATATGAATCCACTTATTCAATAATATGCACACATATTTAATAATTTGGTTGAGAGCACACGGATTTATCATCTTCGTGTAGGGGAGAAAAAGAAAAAGAGAATTATATTAATGAGAAAGTCTCGTTGAGCAAACATCGTAACTTATACAATTTTTACATAGTTTTTTTTTTTCTAAATGATTCTTTTGAGGAGAAAAATAATTACAAAAAAATCCATATGTAGGTGTGTGGGTTACTCCACTTGCTCAAAAAACCCTTTCTTATCTTAATTCAAAAAAAAGTATCTCTGAGCTACGGGTTGAGGGTAAACTTTCTCTCTCTTGAAATGACCTCTATGCCCAATTTACGAAACTGTTCCCCACCCGCGCGCATCCTTCACGGGCTACGCAGGGACCCCTTGCCATTAATTTATTAGTCTTATTTGATCTAATACTGAAAAATTCGGGTTCTGGAATAGATACTGGTATGATATCCATTTAAAAAAAGATATTGTAGGTATGATAAGATGGACTGATGATGTGAGCCGTGTCTGCATCAAAAGCAATTATGTATTTATCTTCTCATCTATCACCACCAAACAATCTATTGGGGTCCATGATGGGCCAATTTTAAGTGTTCGATCTCATCAACCACATATTTATTTATTTTAATAAATACCTCAATCATCACCTTGGCCTACCCAATGGGTTTACGTAGGATGGCTTTGTGAGGTAGTTGGTATTTTCTGAAAAAAATTAACTGCTGACGGGTTGTAGTTATTTAGTTGTAATCTATATGACATCCAAAGAAATGACATAATTCATTTTCTCTTAGGGTTCTCAAGTATTCAATTAGGTTTCAATATTTTCAAAATGCCCTTTAAGATTCTATTTCTTTGTTTGTCACAGGGATCGCAATTACTTGACTGCAACAAGGGTAATAGCTAAATTTCATTTGATATTTTCAGTCCTCGGGTTCAGCTTACTTGGGTGGGAATATCTTCAAGGTGCCTGATGTCGTTCCTTTATCTTCGCCTCAATCTCCTTAGTTGCTTTCCACATAAAGGTCTGTTACAAAGTTTCTAGTTCTCTCAAAGAAGAACGGAAAAGAATTTTGAGGATGTTACAGATTGACCTTCTATCCTAGTCTCCCAACTATGCCTCCCTCTCCCCCTCTCTCTTACGAAAGTTCTCCTAGGGAATGGAAAAGAATTTTAAGGATGTTACAGATTGACCTTCTATCTCATCTCCAAACTATTCATCTCTCTCTCTCACACATACAACTCTAGTTCCGTGGTCAATTCTTCTCTAGTGGTGTCGATTTAGTCGGTTCAGTTACCATCTGTCAAGTCTTAACTCAGATCAGAACTGACCAATTATGTCCATGGTTCGAGGAATGGTTTGGATCGGCCTGAATCGGTCATAGCATTAGGATGATATCACCCCGATCCGATCTAACCGACTCAGGATTAAAATAATTTTATTTTTGGGATAAATATACTACTAAAATAGTTGATTAATTAAAAATAGAAAATGGGATGTTTAATAAAATATATATATAGATAAAGTGAGGTGGATTAATGGATTTTTTTTTTTTAATGATTGGCCAAGTGGGTTTTTCTTTTTTGACTGGGTTTTAAAATCTTACCAAAAATAATAAAATGGGTTTAAAATAAAAATGGTAATGAAGAGAGAGAGAGAGGGGGGGGGAGGTTATCCGGTTAATGTTGTTAGTGTAATATACAGTAGTCCCATGGGTGGATTGTTGAATCCAAATCAGGTTTATGTACGAGAATAATCTCCTATGTCCTTAGTATATAAATTTAAAATCTATTAAATGAAGAAAGAGCAATTGAATTCTAAATTCACGAATCGGGGATGCACGAGATTGTTCCGTATGCAAACCTGATCCACTCATTGGATTGTTTGGGTCCAACTCCATCAAGAAGGTGGTCACTTCTTTGCATCATCACCTCTTTCTTCATGGTCTGCGGTTTCACCTTCATAAGCTACTCCAAGCAAAACAAGGGCTTCTTCCCACATTATGAGCACAGTCTATGGTTGCATCGTCCCCATGGCAATCGTGATCAGCGAGTGATGGAATTTAAAACATAATAATTCCTAAATCATAATAAAGGATCTTACCAATACACTATGAACTATTTCAATACAAGAAGGAAAATGACATACCGTTCATCGTCGATAGTGTGTTGTTTCCAGCGAAGCTTGATGCAGTCATTGATGCCATCCTTGCACAAATAAGCAACATTCTTCTTCTTCTTGGAGGTAGGTTTCTCCCCTTAATATTATCTCAATGCACTTCTCTAATGGATGAGATTAGTACGTTACTATACAAGAGGGGACCTAATTTCTTATAATAATACAATGCCTGCCTCCTATTAAGGTAGGGCAATCAATTAGAGAGCAAGTCTTTCCTATTTGCAACCAAACTAATATGGTGGGTATCCTTAATAAAATCCAAGATAATTTACAATCAAATCAAATATTAGGTTTCCATAATAGAACCCAATCAATGGTCAATTAGGACAAATAAGGAAATAAATCCTACAGCGAGTCCAAAGGTGGTTTGACGTCCATCTTGAAATGCACATTATGTATATCACGAGCATAAAAATCAACCCCAGAATCCGTACCTACGGTATCAAAAAAACCTTGGTAGGTTAGAAAACACCACCTGCAGTCTAAGACTAATTTTTCAAAATATGGTCCCAACTATAGAAACACAAACCTAAAAGCAATGTAGAAGGGAATGGAAAAATAAGAACAAACAATGCATATAGGTTTATAAAGAAAGTAAATCTCGTCCTTGGTGAGATGAGATTCGACTTCACTATCAATGGAGAATAAGGTTATCACGCTCGTCCTCACACCTCTCAGAATTACTTATAAAAAATGTAAATCTCCTTACAAATATATAGCAGGACTGCCGTTTTGTCGGGGGACCCTACATCAGTACTCCCTAAATTAAACTACAACGGAATAGAATACATTTTATACCAACACCAACTCCTCTTCATCTTTCTTTAATTTGGGACTTACATCATTATACCCCTCTCCAATTTCTCCAAATTTCCACTTTGTATTTCAAATCCAAACCTCTCTTCCATGGTTTCAAGTATTGATATCATATCGTATCGATATCGGCTGAGATCAATCCCCAATCCTTGACTGATCCTAATCGGTCACCCGTATCATTTTAGGGATAAAAAGTAAAAAAATCATATTTTTTCTGAAAAACAAAAGGCAAAAGTGATCGATACCAACCGATCCTCTCTGATATTGATCCAGGTATCGACAACGCTGGCGCTCCCATCTATTCCAAGGTTTTTGATATTGAGATCAGGAATGGGATTGGTCCTACCCTATTCCAATCTGATTTGGATCAGATCTAGGCGTATCGGGTCTAGATCGTACAAATTTACCTTTGATTTTCATTTTAAAAGGGAAAAATTACATCTCTCTCCCTTGTAGTTTGCTGAAATTACACTTGGATCCAAGGGTTTAAACAAATTACGTCTCTCTTCCCTGCGCTTTTTAAGATTCTTACAATTGGGTCCAATATATTAGTTTCCATCAAATTGGGACTGTTAATTGATGATGTCACCTAATGTGATGATAATGTAATACCCAAAATATATTTTTTAACACATGAACTTACTTAGATGCCCTTCTATTAAAACAAAACAAAAGCGGGCTCCGTTTTCTTCAAGCTTGGAATATTACATCCACCTCTTTCTTCTCCGAGGAACTACGAGTAGAATATCTCCAATCAGTGATCTTCTGGTGGCAACTCCTCTCTCTCTCTCCCTCTCGTCAATTTCTCAATCCCCTGTCTCCAGTTCAAATGATGTTAGGGTTTAACTCAATTTATTGTATGAAAGATTGAGTTTTTCCACAGCAACCACAGCAATACCAAACCCAGATGGCAAAGAACCAGTGAAATTGTTCTGGCATTCAAATCGGTTTTCTTGTTGGGTTCCGGCTGAATTTATGCTTCTTGTTGTCCTTTCAAGGTTTCAGAAATGTAATCATCAAACCCCAAATAAATTAACCATGTCCAGTATGCTTACCTGGCCATGGATTCAATTGTGAGAATAGCTCTTAATTCCCAGCAAGGTGTGAAGCAAGTAGTACATGGATCCCCTAATCCTTTAACCGCTCAAATTTGTCTCATTATCTTGAAATCGATTCTCCTCTAGAAATCACTCGTTTCTTAGCCTTTGTTCACATTCATTGATTTCCTCTTACAAAAATCTAAATCTTCATTATGATTTGATCTGCTTTTTGACTGGAACTCATTGACGAGGATTCATATTTTGCTTACAATCCGCACTTCCTATATAAATAGAGAACCAAACGTCTCATTACCAATCAAATATAAATCAATAACCCAGTATCTATATTTCTCTTGTCAACTGGTCAAACCCATCTCTCTCTCTCTCTCTCTCTCTCTCTCTCTCTCTCTCTCTCTCTCTCATCTTATTGTATGGCGTCGACAGTAACATGGATGAATGAGAGGAGAGAATGCGGAGTAGTGGGGATGGGGAACATATATCCGATGGAGATGGTTCTCTCTCTTGTCTCGCCATAGTTGGCGTTGGAGGTGATCTCCTCAAGTACCGATGGAACAGAGTCGTTTGTCTTTGGCATCCAATATGCCCACCGTAGTCGTTGTCTTCGCTTCAACAGATAATGTTTGTCCTGTTTCCATTGAAGAATTAATCCACCACCACCACCCCCAACTACCACCATTAGCCACAACAGAAGGCGCACAAGAAGAAGAAGAAGACGACGGAGAAGGTAGAGGAGCAGCCAAACAGGGGTTGAAATCGTCTGCAATTCTGATCTCGTACAATTCCGTGCAATACCACCGTTAGGCGGTGGCACGTGTATTGATATCAATACAATGGCCCAGATCTGGTACAACTAATAAAACATTAAATCAGTGAAAATGCATTTAAATCAGATCTGAGCCATTGTATTGGTATCAATACATGTGTCACCGCCTGAAGGTGGTATTGCACGGAATTGTACGAGATCGGAATTGTAGACGATTTTTTTCCGCCAAACAGATGCCTATCTTATTTAGTTGGGTTTTTCACTAAAGGGTAATACGGTCTTTTGGTATTTAAAACTTATAGAATACCAACACCGTTAATGCTAGGGGAGGGAGACGTAATTCGATTAAATCCTTGGATCCACATGTAATTTTGACAAATTACAAGGGAGGTGGATGTAATTTTCCCTTTTAAAAGTGATTTTTTAAACTTTTTTCTTTGGTCCATATCCATCCATCCATCCATACATTCGAGAATCGAGATTGCCTCAAAATCGTTTATTAGATTTTGAATTAATAAAATTCTTCGATTTTGAACCCATTAAAACCGATTATAACAAATACAATATATTGTATCGATCATGCATATGACATTATAGCATATTAAACCAATTAAAGGTTGTCTTCACATTATATATATGCTCTCCAATGATTTAGGTTGTGTTTGGTACGTATTCTCAAAAATATATTTTGGAGTATTAAAAATGCTATTTGGTATGCATTTTCATTCTGAATTCCTAGAATGGGATCAAAAATGCCCTTCGTATAATGTAGTGAAAGCCCCAATACACGTTCTTGTTCACATGCCTCTTGAGCCTCCTATAGTCCATCTTCACTGCTTGCTTTGCCACCACCTACAAAAGCATCTTCCCAAGGCCTTTACTCGGAAAGATGTTCTCTATGCAAAGCCAGGCTTGGCCAAGAAAGTGAAGCAGTTTGGGAAGGGGGCCCATTGCTTTGTTTATCTATGAGTTATGGGTTCCGCTGCCCTGTGGGGACCTTCATGACTTTGATCAAATTGATCTTTTGAGAGAAAGCGTTTTCACCTTTCGCTTCTATATGGACTTAGAAGAACTTTATCCTATAAATTAGCTCACAAGGTGAAGGAACCCAAAATCATATCAACCCACATCAATTTTCTTGTGAAACTAATGTGAGATCAGTTCTCCATATGATTGATATGAGACCATAACAATTGATTACTTGGGAATCTGAATATTTTTTAGCTGAAGGTTAATTTTATTTTTTAATAAAAAAGGTAGATAGACATGAGGTGTTGGTTGATGAAATGCCTGAGCATCCTAAAATCAATAAAGTATTTTTGCCAAACATGCATCCAAAAAATAGTCTCTTTCTTAGTCAATAATGCATTCTACAATCCTAGAATGGGAATGAATGTATACCAAACACCACCTTAACATGTATCCATAAAATGTAAATTGATTTTTTTTTCTTTTTTGGTAAGAACAATGTAAATTAATTTATAGCATAATAAATCAGTTTATCTTGGCATTATATATTCTCTTCCTCTGGTGTTTTATTGTGTATTTACACCATGAAAATTAATTTAAACTTTTTTTCATTATTTCCAAAGTCACAATTTTTTGGGTTAAATGCCATCGTGGTTCAAGCCCAACAACATCAGATTTCTATATTGGGCTTCCAAAAATTGGGTTTTTAAACTGTCAATAAACCTAGGCCCAACAAGTCCAGCAAAATTGTAGCTCATAGAAGAAACCTGGTCCAAGTCCAGCCTGTGATTTTGGGTTGAATCCATACTTCTGGGCCACGTTAGGGTTGAAACGGAAAACTCAACTTGTGGGCAGGGCTGATTGCCTTTCCTAGCTTCATATGCAACCTTCTA
>NC_056562.1:5030059-5086542 GCF_013358625.1 Macadamia integrifolia | reverse complement strand
GGTGTGTGGGGTGGTGTAGATGGATCAGATTTTGTTAACTAGGCCAGGGTGTAGTCAAAGAATATGCCTAGATAAGCGTGTTGTTGCTTGGGAAAACAATTAGGTAAACACACAAGAAGCTAGTGAGACTTTCCCTATCCTTGTCTCCTAGCCTGGACCACATGGTTACCTAAGCCACAAAGCCTAGCCATTGCCTTAGAAAAATGGTTCGAGTGTTCAGATTTACAATGTAGAGAATCCAGTTGGGTGACAGGAGTGGATCAATTAATTTTGAAGTTACTTTTTAAACTGCTAACAAAGCGGGAGAAGTAATGGCCATGTATTGTATACAGGCTTGTTTACAGTTTTTTATTCCTAGAGATCCCTCGAATGCTTCTTTATCTGGGTCAATTAATTCTTCTTTATTCCTAGAGATCCCTCGACTGATTAATAGTAAATCACCAGCTTTCTTGTTTCTTATTCTCTAGTCATGTGATTTAAGTTCAATAGCAAGAAGCAACAATTTTAATTCATTCTGAAAGCAGCCCACTCTTCAGTCCTCTTCCTGAATATTATCATTCTTAATGCCTATACAACAACAACAACAACAACAACAACAACAACAACAAAGCCTTATCCCAACTAATTGGGGTCAGAAAGCCTTATCCCAACTAATTGGGGTCGGCTATATGGATCCATACAAGGACAAAAAAGGACAAGTACAAGGAAATTACACAATAACTGTAACCAAGTAAAAACACAGCTACATGGCGTCCGTTACATGATCCTTGCCCTCCACTTAGCTCTATTCGAGGTTATGCTTTGGGGAGAAACCAAGTATGCATGTCTTTCCTCAATATATGACAGGCTATATGGATCCTTGCCCTCCACTAGGCTCTATTCACTGGGATGCAGCCTGTCATATATTGAGAGATCTGATATATTGCCCTCATTTATACATTTCTTACTTCGTAGGACCTCAATACCTAGAAAGTACACGAGAGAACCCAAGCCTTTCATCTAAAAATGTTGACGAAGACAGGATTCACTTCCATAATTCTGGATACATCACTTCCAGACATAATAATATCATCCACATAGACAACCAAATGACCAATACATAGTCATAATAGCACTGTGAGAACCCACAGTGAGTAACAATAGAGTTGAACTTGTCAAACTATGCTCTCGATGACTGTTTCAACCTTTAGATGGCTATATGAAATTTGCATGCTTTGGTAGAATTCTCCCCCTGAGCATCATATCCAGGAGGTTGCACCATATAAACTTCCTCCTAAAGATCACCATATAGAAAGGCGTTTTTTTTTTTATGTCCAACTGATTTTAGTCTAAGTTGATAATCATAGAAATGAGCACACAAACCGTATTCAAGTACTCAACCGGGCCATAAGAGAGAATGCTTCAAAATAATCCACAGTGTATGTTTGAGCATCCTTTACCTACCAAACGTGCCTTATAAGACATTCAACATTCAACAGAGCCACTGGAATTATACTTAATGGTGTACACCCAAAGAGGCAAAGACAATGCACAAAATCCTTACCAAGAGCTAAATCTACTAATGTCCATGTCTTTCGAGATAACAAAGCATCCATGTCCGTCTCCAAAGCCAGTTTCCACCCAAGATGAGACAAAGCCTCATGATGGGTTTTTGAAACAATGGGTTTCTGAAAGAGTTATTAGATAAGGATAGAGCAAAAGTATAGAAAGGAGAAGGAAGATGAGAACTAGACATAATTTTTTAATGGGATAAGTAGTTATGGATTTTTGAGTATGGGAGCAAGTACCTTTCTAAAGAGCAACTAGTGAGTCAGGAGAGACCTCAGTACTAGGATCGGATTGAATAGTGGGCGGAGCAAAAACGATAGTGGGCAATGGTGACACTATTTTCATCTGAGTACTGATGCTAATATACCTAAAGAGGAGGAATAGTAACTGGTGGAGCAATAGTAAGAGTAAGCGGCACAAGAACCAAAAGAGGAGGACCAATATCAGTATTTGTAGGAGAGTTAGTGAAGAAGTAGACAAATAATAGGGTGTACTCTCAAAGAAAGTGACATCAGCACTGACAAATTGTTTGTGTGTAATGGGATCATAGCATTTATACCCTTTTGAATCCTATAGTAGCCAAGAGAAATACAGTGACTGCTTGGGGGAACAGTTTAATCAATTTGAGGGTGCAAAACAAGAACATACAAAAACAAGAAGTGGCAAATTTAACAAGGTACAGGATACACAATAGAGAAAGGAACTTAATTATTCAGATTAGAAGAGGGCATTCGATTGATAAGATAAAGGCAGTAAGAACAGCATCACACTTTACCAAAAGTGTTTGGCGAACATGCATATGAATCAAATGGGATCGAGCAACTTCCTATAAGTGTCTATTCTTCCGTTCCGCCACCCCATTTTGTCGAGGGGTGTAAGAACAACTAATCTAATGAATCAGGCCACTAGCCAAGTAAAAAATCAGATATCTCACTCTGAATATATTCAAGGGCATTATTAGAACGAAACAATTTAACAGAAACATCAAACTGGGTTTTTATTTCTTGATAAAAAGTTTTGAACAAAATGAAAATTTGAGAGCGATCCTTTAACATATAAACCCAAGTTAAGTAAAAATTATCATCCACAAAGCTGAAAAAATAAGAAATCCTTAATCTATTACAAACTCAACAAGGACCCCAAATGCCATAATGAACTAAAGAAAACAAAGATGAACTTCTATACACACTCCAAACAGGAAAGGACGCGAACAATGATGTTTTCCAAGTTCTCTAGCTTCACACTCGAAATGAGAGACTGATGTGCAGCTGGGAACCATTAATTGAAGCTTGGATAGGGATGGATCCCCAAGACGAAGATCCCATTGAAAAGGAGAAGACCCACTAGAATAGTAGCAACATTGGTAGAAGGTCCAATTCCATCCAAATAGTATGATCCGTCCTGCTCAAGCCCTCCAACAATCATCCTCCTTGTCTAAATGACCTAAAAGACACAATAGGAAGGATAGAAAGTAACAACTGCCTAGCACAATTGGTGAGCTGTGGTGCACAAAAAGCCCATTCTCACCAGGTCTTGAGTTCGAGCCTTCTGGCTGTTATCTACTTCCCCTCCCTACCTATCCATAAAAAAATGAGAGTTTTCCTATGGCATGAATGTAAGCCTGCACAGGTTGTGCCCACAAGAGTTAGTTAGAAACTCCAGAGAGTTTAATAGTTGTAATTTGAACTTGGACATTGTCATTGGGTGGTTTAGGATATGCAATTAGAGTCGTTAAACAGTAGTATAATACTCAATCAGATGATCCAATCAAGGTAGAATCACAACCAAGAAACGGCAGCAGTGAAGTATGACCAGACCAGTAAACAGCGGTAGATATATTCCAGAACAGACAAATAAGGACCCAGATTTGGGTGATCTCTCATCTCAGATAAATAATAAGTCAGATTGACCTGAAAGAGGGATTGAACAAGCGACTAATATAATGGAATAAAGTCCCGAAAACTCAATTCAATCAGTTGGCCAGATCACCAATAATTGCAGTAGCAAGTAGCAGGAAATAGACTCAAAAAAGAGTATCCGCACGAAGTATGGAGAATAAAAATTATTCAAAATCAAAACAGTAGGATGGGCCCAAATCTGGATAATCAAACTTGCCTCAAAAGATTAGCCACATCGAATGGTTGAATAAAAAGTAATTTTATATCTCAGATTTGTGAAGAGATTTCCCAGCAATTGAAGCCACAGGCACAATAGAGATCAATTCTAACTGTTGCGCTCCAATATCTTCATGTATGCAGTATAGAAGAAGAAGTAGTCTGCCCTAGTTTACTTCCGTGCTACCATTAACTAGGATAGAATCATATAGATAGGCAGCATAGGTGATGTGACCAGAGAACTTTAATGATGTAGTTGGGCATGGGAAGATTTGGGATTAATTTAGTACTTTGATTTGTTTCCTTATTTGTTAGTGAAGGGTGTGGTCAAGTTAGTTGGGAGATTCAAATTTTTATTTCAATTGCTAATTTAGATCAGTTTCCATTTTAATCACTTTCCAATGTTTCGCTGTGATTTTCCTTTATATATCCATGTAACACAATGAAGATCACAGATTTTTGAAAAATCGAAATTGGATTTAAGCTTTTGGCTTAAAACCATGGCTGCCGAGAGGCTTGCATATCCCTCCCTCCTTTGACCTTCTTCTTCTTTCTTCCTTCCTCCCTGAATCGATTCTCTTCTCTCTCTTTCTCTTCTATATTCTTCTCCCATCCCCATCGATCTGTTACAACTATCTTCTTCTTCTTCTTCTTTTTTTGGTTTGGTTCCTACGACTAGCGACAGTACAGCTTGAGAAGAGTGGTTTGATCTTCTTTGATCTCTTCCTTTCCTCTTGAGATCTTGTGTGGTGATTCTCCACCAGAGGGAGACTGAAACTCCATAGTCTTGGCTCCAGTTGATATTCCTACAGTGAAAATCGAAGACAAAATCAGATCTGGACCTTGCCGTTCCGCCAGGTTAAGGTTGCAGAAGAGGGATCTCCCTGGTTACGCATTATTGGGTCGATTAATGACAGCCCTTGATAGAGCTTAGCGTTCCAACCCTTCTCCCAGATTCACAGAGACAGCAGCCCTTTAAACAAGGAGTTCTCTCTTTCAACAGGGGCTGGTCTTTACCAAATTGCCATTAGACCTTAGCTTTGGGTTTTGCTTAATTGAATGGGCTCATAGGCAATCCGACTCCGGTTTTGGAACCCAAATCTGCATCATTTAGTCCTTGGATGGGACGCTCAAAATAGAAATCGAGCAGGTGTTTCACTGATTTTAATGCTCTGCTACCATGAAACGATATCCAGAATATAAAACCAGTAAAACAAAGATGAGAAAGAAGAGACTGCTGAGAATAGAGCAATAGTTATTCACAGCAGTCCCCATCGTCCAATATATGTATTAGGTGATTACAAGACAAATTCCTTCTCAGACAAGGAAAGAAGTCAAGAACAACTAACCAGGAAGTATAACCAGAATGCAACTCTAAATAAGAGATGAAAAACCAAACCAATTAGGAAACTACTAACTAAAGGGAACTTACACTAACCAGCCACGATAGCAAGAAACCCTCTATCGTGGAGCACAAATGATGTACCCCCCATGGTACACAATATTGCACCCATTTAACAGTATCGAAGCACTAAGATCCAGTATCTATCTTATTTTGAGAGTTTCTTTCTTTCTTCTTTTTTAGAGTTTTCCTTTGGTGGTCCTTCAATCTGAGATTTAGTTGAAGTTCACATACCAAATTTTGCCCCAATTTCCCAAACCAATATTCAGATTTATGGCTTGGTAACATAAATCTTTAGTTGGCTGGACTGTTTTCAATTATATCCATAAATATCTTTTTTGTTTGACCACCTACAAGGCTACAATACAACTTCCTCCGCGCAGAAAATTAATTAACATTCCTATTGTTGCCAGTCGGGGGCCGGGGGCCGTGGCGTGGGGCCGGGTGGAAAAGAAGAACATTATAATTTTATTTTTTTTTGGGGGGTGGGGGTGGGGGTGGGGGTGGGGGTGGGGGTGGGGAACGAAAAAGAACATTACAATCCACATAATAGGACCATCCACTAGTAATAAACTAACACAGTTCAGTGAAAGGTTCCTACAAAACACACCTGATAATGTGATATTATCTTCTGTCGGTATTCTCTATGCTTCTGAACCTGACATGAGAAATGGCAAAGAATGTCACATATCTGCCCAGGATTTATTTTGACTTCTTCTAGAGAAAATACATCTAATATTCTGAAAGCCTATTTATTTTTTTTCTTTTTTCCTTTTTTCAGGAACAAATGGGAGTGGTTGCACAAAAATCAAACAATAGATACACACAATACAAGAATAATAAGTTGTGACTTTTAGAAACAGATATTTACGCAAAAAGAAAAATTCCACTGTAATGTTTTTAGCCAGGACCCAAATGTGTACGTCCATCCACAGAAAAACAAAACTACCAAACCAAGATAAACTCAAAAGGTTGAAACAATAGCCACCAGAAAATTTGTAACTTTTGGGAAATACGAACACTGATTGATTAAGCCTGGAAATCTCCATCTCCAAACACCCAAGAGATTCTAAGGAGAATATCCTACATCAAACCACATGCAGTCATTGAGAGAATAATTTTAGAATTTAGTAATGATAATACTGTTTGAGCATATTAAATGCATCTACCAAGGAAAATTGAGAGTGACCATAATGTTTTGCAGGCTAATATTTATTGCCTCATCAAAGAGATCCGCTTGTCATCTCGCCCAATAAACATGTCGTTCAAATGGATCAAAGATCAGCTAAAAATAGACGAGCTTGCCAAACAGGGAGACAAGGTCAATACATATTTCCACAGGTCAACTTTTTATCTTGTACATCCATTTGGACATATTCTTGTTGTGTCTAGTGTTGGTGTTCTTCTCTCCAATAAATTAACATTTGTTGGATGGGTAATAACCTGTGTCTAATATGACACCAGCCCTCTTTATTTTAATAACGGAGAGAAAATTCTAGAATATTACTATGATCATTAAACCCCTTAGGGACTTAACGACCCGTTTGGAATCTGACACTTTCCCTAAAACCCATTATTATAACACCATCTATCAAAAACAGTAGCATAAACACATTTGTGTGTCAATACAGCAGCCCCTCCTTATTTATAATAATAGAGAGAACATTCTAGAATAGGTAAAAAGAATAAAATACCCTTCATGACTAAAATACTACTTGAACCCTTATTACAACACTACCCCCTCAAGTTGGTGCATAGATATCAAACATACCCAACTTGAACAATTGGATGAAAATTTTCAATACCAAGCCCCTTAGTGAGCACATCAGCTAACTAGACACCGGGTTGGACAAATGGAAAACAAATAACTCCTTATTCCATCATCTCCTTGATGAAGTGACGATCAATCTCTACATGCTTCGTTCGATTGTGTTGCGCCAGATTATGAGCAATGTTGATCCCTGATTTACTGTCACAATATAGACACACAGGAAGCTCAATTGGAACAAGTAGATCCTGATGGAGAACCTGGAGCCAAAGGAGTTCACAAAAACCATGGGCCAAAGCCCGAAACTCCGCTTCCACACTGGACCCTGCAACTATAACTTGTTTCTTGCTCAACCAAGTAACAAGGTTGCCTCCAACAAAAATGTAGTATCCGGAGATATATCTTCTAATATCTGAGCAACCAGCCGAGTAAGCATCAGTAAAAGCCTCAATACGTAAATGAAAAGAACCCCCTTTGTCAAGAGTAGATTTCAAGTACCTCAAAATCCGATATGCCACCTCTAAATGGGTCGAGTGAGGATCACACATATTTGGCTAACCAAACTCACTGCGAAGGTTATGTCTGGTCAAGTGTGAGAGTGGTATATCAGTCATCCAACTAACCTCTGATAACTGCCCTTGTCAACTGGTTCGCCATCCTTGTACTTGAGATGAGAGTTAGGCTCAAGAGGGTGTTGTCGTGTTGACTGGTATACACCCCAGCTTTCTTATGCCTGGTAGGAGATCAAGTGTATACTTCTGTTGAGAGAGGTAGATACGTTGAGCTGAATGAGCCACTTCAATGCCAAGGAAGTATTACAACTTACCCAAGTCTTTAATTTCAAATTTTATCCCCAAATATGTCTTCAATTGAGCTATCTCATCAATATCACTCCCAGTGATTACAATATCACCTACATAGACAACGAGAACTATAATATGCTCACTTGTATTCTAGATGAACAAAATATGATCAGCATTACTCTATTTATAGGCAATGGACACCATGGCTCTGTGGAAACATCCAAACCATGCTCGGGGAGACTGTTATAGACCATACACGGCCGGTTTCAACTTGCTCACCTTGCCTTGGGTATTTTGAGAAGCAAATCCACAAAAAATATTTATATATACCCCCTTTTCAAGCTCTCCATGGAGGAAAGCATTCTTGACATCAAGTTGTTGCAGCTCCCAACCCAAGTTAATAGCGCATAAAAGGATAACACTGACACTATTCATTTTGGCAACTGGAGCAAAGGTTCCCAAATAATTAATCCCATATGTTTGAGTGAACCCTCTACCAACCAGCCTTGCTTTACATCTGTCCACCATTCCATTTGCCTTTCGTTTGACTGTGAATACCCACTTATAGCCCACAGGTATCCTTTTAGAAGGGAGAATCATCAAATCCCACATGTCATTCTTCCCAAAGGCCCTTGTCACTTCATCTGTCACCTCTTTCCACCTTGAATTAGCCAGAGCTTCCTGCTAGTTGTGAGGAATGGCAATAGGCGACAAAGGGAAAATGAAACTATGGAAGGAGGAAGAAAGACTGCCATATAAAACTATATTAGAGATGGAATGTTGAGCGCAAGTCCTATAGGGTTTACAAATAGCAATTGGTAAGTCAAGACAAGGGTCACTAGGACGAGGAGGAGACTCACCAGATGGAGTAAGGCCACTTAGTAGACTTGGATTCAATGGAGGCGACTGGTTGGGCACAGTGGTGGTAATATCAACTTGCTTATGCCAAGTATGAACAACTGTTAGTGTACGATGTCTTGTATTCCGTTGCAGTTTAACCTAGGGAGTACTGGTGCAGGCCCCCCTGAAAAGTGGGGGTGTAGGGGGACGCAACCCCCTGCTCGAGTTTTTTATTTGAGGGCAATTTTGTACTTTCCGATATTAGGGTTTTTCGCTATATATTTGTAACAAGATAACTTTCTCTATAAGCAATTATGAAAGGTGTGAGGGCGAGCACTGTAACCTTATTCTCCATTGACAGTGAAGCAAAATCTCACCTCACCGAGGAAGTAGGCAATCTTGCCGAACCTCGTAAACCTATGTGCATTGTTTATTCTTGTTTTTCTATTACCTTTTGCATCACTTTTAGGGTTGCGTTTTTACAACAACCACATTTAAAGGATTAGGTGGGCTCCCCCTAGACTGAAGCCTGCTCTTATTCCTGATTTGTCACACGCTCCTCAAATTCAATATCATCCAATGGAGCAATCAAATACACATCTTCCCGTAGAGTAGGCTCCCCTTGAAGAGCTGTTATAGATGGATAATATGCTTCAGACTCATGGAAGACAACATCCATAGTTACAAACATCCACCAGGAAGGAGGATGGTAACATTTATACCCCTTCTAAGTGGAAAAATAGCCAAGAAAAATACAGCAAAGCCCCCGAGGATCAAACTTCCCATGAAGATGATGATTACGGGCAAAAACTACACATCCAAAAACCTTGGGCAACACAACAAACGAAGAGGAACCCAGAAGAACTTCAATAGAGCAGTAGGATGCCGACACACGGGAAGGCATCCGATTAATGAGGTAAGCAAAAAAAAAAACACTTCACTCCAATATTGAGGAGGGACATTCATTTCAAGCATGAGATACTTAGCCAATTCATATGGTGATTCTTGCATTTAGCCACTCCGTTCTAAGCAAGAGCATCAACACAGCTTGTTTGATGGAGGATTCCATAATCAGACAAATATAATTGGAATGCCTCTTATTGAGAGAGAGAGAGAGAGAGAGAGCAACCTTTACAAATTTGTAAATCAAAATGAATAGATGTTTTATTTGCTTTTAGACGAGATCTAAGACCTTTCTATTAGGGTGAAAAAGAATATGAAGTTAAAATTGTAATTAATACCATCGGGAAGGATGAACCAACAAACTAAAGAAGACTGAAAGCAAGCAAACCATAAAAGTAAAACAATTCCAAATCTCTGATCTCAATAACAGTTACAATGAGCGAGAACTAAGGTAACCTAACCAACAACAACTACTCAGCCTTATCCGAACTAAATGGGGTCGACTACATATATCTGATCAAAGTCAGCAAAAGAAAAATACAACTCCGTAAGTCCCTAATTGAGTAAGGCACGCACCAGAACCAAGCAACAGCTAGCATGCCTAAACAAATTGAAAAACTACAGCACACGCGTTAACGCACTTGGGTGAAGTAGAGTGTTGTCATTGCTTGCTGAATTCACGCCCAACAAGAGAACACCCCACCCTATCTGTTCCTAGCCTTTTTGGACTTGTAGACTAGCCTTTAGACCAACAGCAGGTAAAGCTTCTGTCTGTCGCTTCACACCTTTAGTTTTCAAATGAAGGTTGCTTGGTGCAGCTTTAGCCAGTTCAAGGAAGTGGAGCAAAGTGACCCACCAAGTAGAGGCCCCCAATGAAGGGGGGCCACAATCATGGTTTAAAGTATCTCCGATACCGATATGATACCCTCCGATACATATCTTAAATTTAGCTGACTGATATGATACACACTGATACGATACATGGAATTTTTAAAACCCTTTCGTATCGATATATATCCTACGATACATATCAATATGCACCAATACACTATCGATACGTATTGATACTCTATGGAAAATATAAAATCAAGGTAAAATATATGTTTCGGTATGTATCGGTGAGTATTTGTATGTATCGATCGGTACGTATCGATGAGTATCAGTACATATCGGTGAGTATCAGTATGTACTGATACAATGCACTACGGTCATATAATGGCCAAGATGGGTATTTTTTTCAGAAAACATGATTTTTTGAGGTGTTTTTGTTCCAAAGTTGCTGTCAGCCATATTTCTCTCTAACTAAAGTGGAAATCAAGGTTGTAAACAAGGATTTTATATTTATGGGATAACTACAAACCTTGAATTCTTAGTGCGATACCCCTAATTTAGTGTTTATGCATAATACAAGTTATCAATAGCTTTTTTTAATACATTTTTTATGCAAAAATGTTTAAAAATGTGTTTCATATCCATTTATGAGCGTATCTTTAGTGTATCTTAGCGTATCTCCGATACGATACGATACCCTTCGATACGTATCTTAATTTTGGTCAACCGATACCGATACTTTAATCCTTGGCCACAGTCTCATTGGTGCAATTCTCCCTTTTCTAAACTCCCAAAGGGAGGAATTGGAAACCGAACTAACGGATCCTAGTATCCACCCCCGCCATCTTTATGAAATATAACTAAATTCTTTAACCAACATAATAAAGGATATCCAAGAGAAAGGGGTCACCTATTACTATTTTCATAAATGGGAAAGGGAGGAAAGAAGGAGACTTGGCCCCATACCACTAACTATTGATCGACTAAAGTAATAATCTCTATCCATGTCCCAACCCATAAGGCTCTTTCTTTGGCCAGACTTGATGACCCCTACTCTTTCTAAAAGATTCAATAGATTTTATTTTGAGCATTTGTCATTATATCATTTTTTTTCTTACCTTCATAAAAAATAAAAAATGAAAATCTTAAACATATTTTTTTTAATAAAACAAAAATTCAATAAAATACTCAATGAACCAACCCATAGTAATATTTTGACTTAAGTCAAAAAAAATCCTAGTTGGGAATTTTTTTTAGCGAGAAGAGCAAGACAAGTTACCTTTAGCTCAGGCTACATGAATTCTAGCCCTCCAATCGGATCTATTCAAGGTCATACTTGGGACAAGACCTAGACTATGCACGTCTTTCCTCACTACTTCTCCTATGGCCACTTTTTGTCTACCCTAGTTCTTTTAGATCATTCAATCTGAATTAGATCACTCACCCTTACTGGCGCATCCCTAAGCCTCCGTTGAACATGATCATACCATCTGAAACAGCTTTCTTAGAGCTAAATCAGCCCTAATATGATCATTCCTCACCTTATCCTTCCTAGTTTTGCCGCACATCCATCTCAGCATTCTCATCTTCATTACGCATAGCTTATAGACATGACACTTATTAACTACCTAGCGTTCTGTCACATACATCATAGCTGGTGTAACGACTATCTTATAGAACTTTCCTTTTAAGCTTTAAAAGAATAAGTTGGTCGCACGCCACCTCGGACGAACCTCTTTACTTCCTCCATTCCACTTTAATCATCTATGAAACATCATCCTCTATATCAGCAATACCTCGTTAAATTTACTTGCACCCTCACTTTCAGCACAAAGCACTGGTATTAAGCAGGGGCATCTTAAGGGCAGTTTTTCCACTACTATGAACGCCTTTACCAATTGCAAAAAAGAAAAAAACAGAGGAAAGAACAGCCAAAGAACTTCCAAAGCCATTCGTTCAAAAGTATTACATGAAGAATCCAAAGAAGAAAAAATCAGAAAAATAATTAATCAAGGAACAGATGCAAAAAAAAAAGCCTTATCAAACAAGAAAAGAAGGAATCTCAAAGCCTTACTCTAGTCCGCTCCCCCTCGGACGAATACCGCGCCAATATTTCTCGCATGTACTGGACCTTCGCTTCTCGCGAAATACTCAACATGCTCGGAGGAAGGTATCGCTCAAGAGAACTGAAAACAGAAGGAACGAACTCCAATTGTAGATCATCGTAGTTCTCCGGCACGTGTTCGGTGTTTGGACTCAACCGAAGCCTCTGGCTAGCCAACAGAGGGCGACTCGAGGCGACAACCCCGTTGCCATTGCCGTTGCCAGCCTGAGACTCTTCTCTTCGGTCCATGGAGCGATCGCAGGACATAATTGGTAGTTAGCAGCGGGAGACCGCACCAGACCAAGCTAACTGATGCCAATGGCGGATATGCAGAGCATTTTAGGAGAACATGCCAGGAAACATTCGCCTTCTGAATTCTGGTTCAATGTTAGGGTGTACTTGAGAAATTCAGCTCAGGTAGATAAGAGGTTTCCGTTCTGCTCCGTTTTTAGGGTTTGGCACTCTCGGTTTTCCGTCGAGGAATATCTGCCACGAACCACCTAGATTCTGAAGCCGAAATTTGGTGGACAAATGGATCCTCCTATGACATGTTAAATTTCAACCGATACATTGGTGTCAATCATTCGGTTCGATTTGATTCGGTTCCACGGGTTCCGATACAAGAAATGAGTGAATCCAAAACCAAAATTAATATATCTAAAAGTAGCCTCTCACTACACGTGGCATGAAAACAATTGTCGACGATCAGGATGACCTAGTGGAAGAAAATCCCTAAGATCTCGCCTTTCTTTCGTGACAGACTCATATTCTGGGATCGGGCTCGTCTGTAGCACACCCCTGTGCTACAGATGGTGGAGCTCAGCACAGCAGCTCAACACCTGGCTTTTGAAGATCGTGTGATTTTAGCTCAGAAAGTTGAATACATCAGCGACACACCTGATCCCCCTCTCTAGAGAATCGCTCCTTTTTCAGATCGGTTTGAATTTTTGAAAACAAAATAGGGCTCTCTGCAACTTAGAAGATTTTAACCCAAACCGATTTCATACGATCAAGAAGGGGGAAGGGAAAAAAAAATTTATCGTTTTCCCCACATGCAAAACTTCATCAAAGAATCTGTTTTTTTTTCATTTTTTCCTTCGAACCTCCTCTCTCTCTCTCTCTCTCTCTCTCTCTCTCTCTCTAATCTACCTAAGCCGAAGGGAAATATTGATAGGGTTTTGGTGTTTCTCACTAAAAGTTAAAATTTTCCAAGTTGCAGAATCACAAAACGAGATACCCTTTCGCCTCCTTTTTTGATTTTTTTTTTTTTTTTCTCAAGAACCAAGTGAAAAAATCCCTACTTTCACATTTATTTCTTCTCAGCTCATTCTTGCACCTTCAACCCTTGTACTCGTCATTTTTTTCTTTTTTTGTGTATTCTCATTTCAAGGAAGAATAAGAAGAAACACTTTGGTTTTCTAGGTTTACTTGTGGTAAAAATCCTCAGGAACAAAAATAGATTGAAAAGTCAGAGAACCCACTTGCTGGATCAGTTTGGGAGATCAAGTGTATCGCCAATGTCTTCCACCCCCTGAGGCTTAAATCCATTAGACCATATGATCTCCAAAAATCACATGTCAAGCTTTCATGCCGTGCTACACGATCTGTAGCACAGGGGTGTGCTACAGAGGAGCCCAATCCCATATTTTGAACATGACCTCTCCTAAGATGGTAGCGTGGGTATCCCACTTTAAGAATGACTATTTACCTCTAAATAAGGAAACCGGAAGGATTATAAAGAAGGAACCCCCCCGGTATGAACAATCACTTAACTCTAAGGATGTGAATTTATAATTGAAATCATTTATTGAAATTGAATCGTTCCATTTACATTGAAATTGTAAAACTGTTTAGTAAATTGTGTAGTTATGATTTTAAGTTTATGGCTGATTAGCTAAACGGGTTGGGTCAATTTTAACCGCGAAACCCGTTGATTTCAAACCGAATTGAAGCTGTTTAAACCGTTTAAACCAATCTGATTAATCCATATAACAATTAAATAAAGTAGGTGCAGTAATCAGTATAACAATTAATAATTAAATTAAGTGTTCATCCTGCTTTAGTATGATTTATTGCAATTCAATTCAAGTTTAGGCTTTAGATCATGTACTTGTAATCCATATATGTTATTATGTTATCACAGATGGGGTGTTTTGGCTAAACCACCTGTCATTTTAATATTTTATGTTGTAAAATGCTGGATTTAGATGTTGTACGATATTAGTTCTATATGTTTGAGAATGACCATGGAAATAAATAGCACTAGATTATCAAATTAAAACATAGAATCTCTTATTTGTGGTTGCCAATTATTTTTTGATAAACTCATGATCTTCAGTTTAGAGATGGTTGTAAGTCATAACAAACCGATTGTGAACCATTTTGCAAACCGTATAAAATAAATTGAAACCGTTTAAAACTGTGAAACCGACATTGTTTAGAAACCGTGGAAACCAAAATCGTTTACTAAATGGTCACAGTTTCATAAAGTGGAACCGTTTAGTAAGTGGTGCAGTTATGATTTTAGTCAAATAAATGTGAATCGAACCGATCCGCACCGTTTAAACAAAAATCAAACTGATTAACACCCTTACTTCACTCTTTCGTAATCTAATGCTCTCTCTTCATCATTCTTTGTTATTGTTGCAAGAAATACTGATTGAGCATCAGGGAATTCCCCATCTATATATGTGTGCATGACAGAGACATCAGCCACAATCACAAAACAACACAAATTAACAACAAATAGAAAAAGATGGATATGCGGCAAAACTATGAAAGACAGTAAAAAATAAACATGTTAAAATTGATTTAGGAAAACTATGAAAGATAAAGTAAAAAATGAGCATATTAAAATTGATTTAGGATTTACCTCGATCAATGACAAGCAAACTTCAAGAAAATCTTTTAAGGTGGTATGGCTATGTCCAACAATAGAAGCCTACAAATACACTAGTAGGGAGTATTGATCTGACTCAAATTAGAGGACAATAACAAAGGGCAAAGGCTACGCTTAAAATGACAATAAAAGTAATAAGGAATGACATGCATATTCTAAATCTTTTTCCCAAATATAACCTCAAAAGAGTCAATCAAAGGACAATGATCTTTATAGTTAGACCATATCCAGTTGAGAATTTATTGACTTAGTGGTTATTGGTTTTCTTTATTCTTTTTTGTTTTTTGCCCAAATCTAGAGCTGATCCCATTGAATTGGGATAAGTCATAAGACTAATTTTATTGTTGTTTATCTATTTAATATCAGTTTGAGTTTGGGTTTTATGTTCCATTTGTATAATCTCAAGTCTGATTAATAAATTTTGGTTCGATTTAATTTAAAGTTCGGATTAGGTCTTTGTATAAGAATGATTATCATAGAATGTTTGATTCATACTTGAATTATACTAAAAATAAAAACTAATTAAAAAAAAAAGAGATTAAGTGAAACTCAAGTGTGGATGTACAAGAATCATTCTCGAGTAAGTGATCGATACTCACTGGAGGCTAATTCTCTTATGACATGTTAATTTCAGCCCAAACACTCATGACGTATCCAAAGACTCCAAACCATTCAATTATGTGAAAATATTAATACCTCGATTTTGTTTTTGTTTTTATTTATTTATTTATTTTTCTGTTGGTAAATGATATTACCTCTTCACCTCCCAATTTTTTGGGATATTCTCATTTGATGCCAGGTCAAGCCTCAAGGTGCGATTCCGGGAGTCCAGAGTATCTCACAAGGGCTAGTTAGTAATTTCAGTACACTTGCGATTGGCATCTGCTCCTGGCGGACCATACGAGAACGACGTTCCCCCTTTTGCGTTTGGCGTCCTTCCATAATAATGCAAACTAGCCAGGTACCGACTTATAAGTAGACTCGGTGAAAAGAACGGAGAGAGAGAGAGAGAGAGAGAGAGAGAGAGAGAGAGAAACCTTTTGTCGATCTGTTTAGTTGGCAGCATTAGCCGCCAATGGCGTCTGCAGGTTTGGTGAAGCTGAACTCCTCGTCTTCGCAGTGGATTCAACAAAAATCTTTCACTCAATGTCACGAATCGTCTTCTCGCTCTGGTCCCCGCCGCGTTGCTCTCCCTATCCGAGCCGGAGGTTACACCAATGAGCTGGTTCAGACCGCCGTGAGATTATTTCCCTTAGCCTTGATCCTTATCTTTGCAGAGTTTCATTTCATGCGATCAGCACTATTCTTAATTTGTTATGGATGCTTTATACTCCTACCGTTGTATCGTCGTTTTTGTGTTTCATCTGCAAATCGTACCCATTGTTGAATTCCTTCTTGTCATCTTGATGAGATTTCCTGTGTTGGTGGATGATGGAATTTTACGGATTTGAAGTTTGATGAGTCTCTATTAATTATGTTATGCTGAGTTTTTGGTTTCTACTTTCCCTCTTCTTCCACTTCGATTCTAGTTTCCGTGTGCTATTTATCAACTTCCAGTAGATGTGCTTGGATTTTTTCTTTTCAAAAATTTCAATTTTGATAAGATAAATTGTTTCGCTCTACCACAGTTTCCATTAATCTTTGCGTAGTTATTTAAACTTTTTTTTTTTCATTTAAGGCGAGATTACTTGGATTCTATTGTTTTTGTGCCATCAATGATGATGGTTAAAAATATAATATGCTTCTGTTATTGCTTTTAAAGCCATGTTTATTTGACTGAGAAAAAAATTGAAAATTTAAGAAAGGGTGGGAAACTAGTACTTGTTTCCCACAAACTACCAACATGAGTGTTTGGATGAGTGAGGTGGGAAGCTTACCATACAAGTTATTTAAATGATGCAATTATTGTTGTTTGTTGATGTGGCACATAACTTCTTCCCACCCAACTCCCCTCCATTTGGTAGGACTTAGGCACTATTTATGGGAAAGTTGTTTTTGTGTCTATCTCTCTCCTTCTCCCATTTCCTCTCTTTCCAATAGAATCTCACCCACTGCAATTTCTATTATTTTCCACCAAATTTCACCCTACGAAAGATTACATATTCCACTATTTCCTTTCCTTCCCTTTCCTTGTCAACCCAACCCACAACATGTATGACCCATTCTCACAAGTTTCCCACTCCTTTTTGTCCATCAAATAAGCGGGGACTTAAGATATTGAAGTCCACTATTTCCTTTCCTTCCCTGCCATGGTTCTTTATGGTCGTCTGAAGCTGTTGTCTACCTCTCTTCCCCCCTCCTGTCTTCTACTTCTTTGGTTCCAAGTCCAAACCAGCTATGTTTTAAGCCAATAAAATATTCTATTTCTTATTTTTATAAGTAGTTGTCTATTCAATTTTATCTTTCGTGTCCTTCTGGTTTGGTTCATTTCCAATGATTATCATCCCTTGTTTTTCTAAAATTCTACTCTCTTTTTTCGCTCGATGCTGGTACCCCGCACCTCCACTATAAAATTCATCACCAACAAGTGTTTTTTTCTTCCATGGTCAGATTTCCTTTTGGTTACAGTTCTTCTGTCAGCTCTCCCTCTCCCTTCTCCTCTTGCCCTGCCTTTAAAACATGTGTTTGACCTTGCTATATAACTTGGTACAATTTTTTATGATGCTATAAGCAAGATTATGATTTGTTCCATGTTGCTTATCATTTGGCAGAAGTGAGGTACCATGATTCCCTAGTTGAGTTCCCACACGAATCCGGGGAACCTTAATTATCGTTTTCTATGTCTTGATAATGGTCTTTCTAAAGAAGGCTAAGAGGTCTTTTAAATATTTTCTCCACAAATTTTCTAATAGCTTACTCTGTAAAGAATTTTATCATTTTTGTTTATTTCTAAATGCGGACTCCAATGCCTAAACATTCTCCATTTCTGGCCTATCTATTTTAGAAATCTATTGCTTCTCCTGGGTGTGGCATCCTTGCCATTGATGAATCAAATGCAACCTGTGGGAAGAGGCTAGCATCCATTGGCTTGGACAACATAGAATCCAATCGACAAGCCTATAGGCAGCTTTTGCTGGCGACTCCTGGCCTTGGTGAATATATTTCTGGTGCCATTCTTTTTTAGGAAACACTTTACCAGTCAATAACAGATGGGAAGAAGTTTGTGGATTGCTTGCGTGAGGAGAAAATTGTGCCAGGTATCAAAGTTGATAAGGTATGTTGGCATTACATGTTTTGTTTATCGAGTTGTTGCTCTATCTTCTTCTTTTGTTAACTTGAACCATTACGATTTAGTGGTGTACCTAACTAACTTGAAATGTTGGATTGGTTCTGTTCCAAGGGTTTGGTTCCTCTACCAGGGTCAAACAACGAATCTTGGTGCCAAGGATTAGATGGATTGGCTTCAAGATCAGCTGATTACTATAAGCAAGGTGCCCGTATGCCAAATGGTTAGTCTATTGTCTTCTATTGTTATTCTAGAAATAATGCTTGAACGGGATATTTTTCTTGATTACCATGATTTTATTGTAACATGATGCACTTTACTATCAAAATTTCCAGGCGACTGTTGTTAGCATTCCTTGTGGTCCTTCTGCATTGGCTGTGAAAGAAGCTGCATGGGGACTTGCATGTTATGCTGCTATTTCTCATGTATGCCTTGGTACATTACTTGATTCGAATGTTCTAGGGATACTGCGTTTCTACACCAATTTCCATTAGGAAGCTTTGGAATATTTCTATAGAAGCCCTTTACCAAGAGGGACATGAAGGATGTAGCAGTTCAATACCCATATTTTGATTAGGATTGGGAGCTCCGATCGTAATCTGGGACCATATGATCTTTGTAGTGAAGAGCATAATTCAAACTTGAGCAACATAGAACATATGATTAAAAAGTTAACTGGCTAACACTTGGGTGGAAGATCAGAAAGGAGTGCCCAAGAACATTCTTGTCATTATATGATTATTTCAAGTTTCTTCCTTTAGTTTTGTATGTGTGAGAGAAGAATGTGGAAAAAAAAATTTGCTGAGTTTTTCATTTGGTCTCTGGTTTTGGGGGGTGAATTGAGGGGGAACACTTGATTTAAGGGCTACTGGCAGTGTAGCAATGATTAAAAAATACGTGCATGAGCCATCCAAGTTTTTTTTTATTTTTTTTATATGAAGGATAAGGCAGAGTCAGGCTGAACCGCTGAATGACTCAACTGCTCCATAGTGTAAGTGCCCATTCAATTATTAATGATATACAGATGTAAAGCACAGTCAGAATAGGTGATTTGTTGGAATTGTTCAACTGTTGGATGTGCTGTAATGTTTTATAATGATTTCACATTGGCATCGTCATACTTAATAGATTTATGTGGTGTCATTGCATAAAGACGATGAGCTTTTATCTTCATGAGCCTGAATTCAACTGTTATGTATTTCTGGGCCTTGATTGGAGATCTTAAGGATTACAGAAGCCATGGGATATGAGTTTGATATTGTGTGGTCATGTAGACCTACAAACTTGTTTTTTTTTTCCCCGTTTTTATTTGAATACGTGGGTATTCAATGTATGAGTTATGATTCTTATCATCACTGTCATGTTTTACCTAGGACAATGGTCTTGTTCCAATTGTGGAACCTGAAATTCTTCTTGATGGGGACCACTCAATTGAGAGGACGCTTGAGGTGGCTGAACATGTGTGGTCAGAAGTCTTCTTCTACTTGGCCCAAAGTAATGTGACCTTTGAAGGAATCTTGCTTAAACCCAGCATGGTACTCCTGGGGCTGAACACAAAGAGAGGGCATCTCCAGAGACCATTGCAAGACATACGCTAACAATGCTCAAGAGGAGAGTACCTCCTGCAGTTCCTAGGATCATGGTATGCACCGCTTCTCTGAATCTATGCTTATGTATTACATTTTATGGTGTTCACCTTATGCCCTTGTTCACAAAGGCTTGTAACCCAGCTATGACTGTTCCACCCTATTTTTTCTAAGAATTGTCTCGAATCCATGAACATATCATTTAGATATTTCGGGACGGTTCTCCAGTTGATAGGACCATATGATAGATTATCCCAGTTGAACCTGTTCCTCTCTCAATGTAGCCACTATGAAGAAGTACGCACATTAAGGATTCTATGTTCAACCCTTTAGTAAGCAATATGTGAATTACCTTGTTGTTAGCAGCTAGGCTAACAACAAGAAAAAGCCTTGCTCGTCTGTGTTTTTTATCCAGTATCCTTGTTTTATCTTCTGTGACCTTCTAACTTGGCATGCAGTCTAGTGGTTTTCCTGCATCTTTCTGCTTAGAAAACTGAATATCATAATAAATGGACTTGTAAGTAATGTACACACATATTTGGTTTTTGACAGTTCTTGTCAGGAGGACAATCTAAAATGGAAGCAACCCTGAACCTGAATGCAATGAACCAAAACCCCAACCCATGGCATGTGTCATTCTCTTACGCACGTGCACTGCAAAACACCATTTTGAAAACATGGCAAGGACGTCCAGAGAATATAGAAGCTGCTTAGAAGGCACTCTTGGTGCGTGCCAAGGAAAATTCTTTGGCCCAACTTGGAAGGTATTCTGCTGTAGGTGAGATTGAGGATGCTAAGAAAGGAATGTTTGTCAAAGGCTATACCTACTAAATCCAAGATGATTTTAGATTGCACCTCTTTTCTCATATCAAAAACTGCAGAAGTGTTGCTTTTAGTTAGAAGTTTGAGATCTGGTAATATTATTTACTCGTTAGCTATAGCTGGCTAGGGGACTCACTAGGTTAAACAAAACTTAAGGGCCCATTTGATTTTGTTTCTAGAAACGGTTTTTCTGTTTTTCTGTGCTTAGAAACTGAAAACACCCCTTTTTCTGTTTGATTTTTCTATTCTGTTTCATCTATTTATAAAAATAAAAATTGAAATTTAAGTCTATTTTTGCTTCCAGAATCAGGAATGAAGAAACACTTCTAACTTGCTTTTCTGTTTCTTGAAACAAAAAGCGAGGGGAAAAAATATGAAAACCCCGATAGTTTTGTGACTTCCCAAAACCCTTCTCAAAAAAAACCTGATAGAATAGGTATCCATATTTGGTGCTCAACTCTCTGCAACTCTCGCTGAAAATCTCCAACGATCGGCGACTCAAGATTCCAAGGGGATGATCTCTCCCTGCTACTATCGCTGCAAATCTGAAGGTTCCTTGCAACTCCTCCGTTCAGGGTGAAGCTCCTTCATCGTCATTAAGGTCATCAAGCTCTTGAGGTTTAGAAGCTCAAAGGTGTCTCAAGCTCCTTACGGTCCCTTGCAACTCGTCTCTCATCGTTCAGTGTATTCCAAAGTTTCTGCAAGGTAAAATTTTGATAAACCCTAATTTCTTCACTGATTCCAGCACTATAATGGTGGGAATTTGGGAAATAGAGAAGTTTTGTCAAATCAAAACTGGATTAACAAAGATCCCAAATGGGAAACTCGATCCTGGAATTGGCCTACTCGGAAACCCCCATCTGAGCCCTCATAAGCTCCCCAACAGTGGCGGGCTTCTTCGGCTTGGACGGACTACTCTCCTTTCGTAGACTCTTCTTCAAAGCTTCTTTGAAGATCTCAACCCCAATGCCTTCTAGCAGCAATAGAAGTGATGCGGATCCGG
Organism: Macadamia integrifolia; assembly: GCF_013358625.1. Taxonomy (NCBI): domain Eukaryota; kingdom Viridiplantae; phylum Streptophyta; class Magnoliopsida; order Proteales; family Proteaceae; genus Macadamia; species Macadamia integrifolia. Next base: position 5,064,693 of record NC_056562.1, on the reverse strand, counting down.
ATTCCCAAAATCAGGGATTGGATCGCATAGGGCCCACAAGAATGACTAAAATCTCAAATTTAATGGTTGAAGGGTATTCTTGTAATTTCAGAAATAAGCAGGGCCTTAGAAATAATTATATGGCAGTGGGTAGTTCTAGAACTAAAAAAAACTTTAATATGAGGGCTTATTCTGAATTTTTAAAGAAAGGGGAGTATAACCTGAAATAAAGTCCAGCCAGGGGTCTTTATGTAAAATTAAAAACTTATCTTCTTCTTCTCCACGATAAGCTGAAACCAGTGGTAAGAAAAGAGAGATGGCGGTGATGAGAACTCTCTCCCTGCACCTCGATTCAGCCCCAAACCTTGGGCGAAGCTTGGATCCTCTATGGCCCTTTGATTCCCACCGAAAGACACTTCGAAACACCAAGCAAAGAAGAACAGTTCCTCTGCAAATCAAATCTGGGCGGTAATTCTAAATAACTTGAGTTGCAGGTTTTGTGGCTCACAGCAGGAAGTATTTTCAGGTCTGAGATTCAAAGTTTAAGGCCGCCCTTCCTTGGTGAACTAATTTCCAAAAGTTGCTGAAGAAAGAAGATGAGATGAAGGAGAGCTATCGACTTCTATGGGTCACCAGCGTCCTCTCAAAATAGGGCAGCAAGGGTCACTGTGATACCCTTCTACAATAACAGTGAAGAAGAAACCAGCGATTGATGGAGGAAAGGGGAAGACGAGAGATTTCAGTGGGGATAATAGAGAGAAAATTTCAGAGAGGGAAGAAAGGGGAAATCGGCAATCATGGTTCTCATACCAAAACTCTTAATCAAATTTCTATTCTTCAAATCTCAAAACTGAAATTTCTCCATGAGTACATGTCCAATATAAAGGTAAAAACAAACAATTAATGGAAACTACTTAAAATGAAACTTTTCTAAAATTAGAAGCTAGCTAATTTAAAAAGAAAATTATTTCTAAAACAAAAGAAAATCAAATCAAAAAGATTTTTTTTTTTTTTCTAAATCCATCGTGCATCTGCATCAGCGCATCAACTCTGATGGCATTCTTGGACCTCATCCAAACTCGATGGAGTCGAGTTCTTTTCAGAAGGGGAGAGCTGATGTAGATACAGTTGCACTTACTTGATTGGACCAGCAGGAACGACTATGAAAGCCAATGGCCAAGAAGAACCGGTCCAACCCAGGTTTTTGGTCCAACAAGGGCTAGAAGTAGTTAGTTTTACATTATGTCTTTTATTTGTCTTTAAGTAAGATACGTAGAAGGTAGAGAAGTAGGTTTATGTTTGGAGTCTAAGTAGGAGTTTATTTCAATATTAAAGTTTAAGTAGGAGTAGTCTTTTATTTTCCCTTTATATACTTACATAACTCAATGTTTAATTTTTAGAGTGAATTTAAATTTTAGATTAGTGAATTGTGCGTGGTGTGTGATCCCTTCCCCCGTTTGTGCGATTTTCCCTCTTCTCCCTAAGGCTACTCCATCAATAAAACTTCAAGCTATCCCATCACCACATATACTGCTATATAACTAATAGCCTATTGTAGCTAAAATTTGTATCACAGAAGAAAACAATATGCTGTGGCAAGAAGGCTTTTGCACGACTCACGTAGGAAGGGATTTCAGCGGCCCTCTCTCATTTTGCCACGTGGACAGATGATGTAACCATTCAAACCGTTAGAGAAGAAATGGTCTCGATTAGGGACATAATTCAATAAAATACCCCTGGTGTATTGGTATGCACCCTTGTGTATGTCCATGAACGCCTACTGGTTCTTAGGCCATTACTTTGCATTCTCCCAACTTCTGGATTTTTCAAAGTCCTTTTCTGCCACTTGGCAAAATCATTTTGGTCGGAAATTTGATATATGAGCAAGGGCGCTTGGGATCTACCTGTCCACAAAATTTTGGCCCCAGCCAAACTGTCACATGGTAGATAGAGGCCATGCAGGAACCGAGAGATCATATGTAATATAACAGATAAACTGATATATGCATAGCAGTTTAATATGTTTGATAACATGTGACAATATAGAACCTGCAAACCAATAACTACAACAAGAAGAAGAACACGATAGAGAATGTAGGCAAGGAGAGAGGGGGAGCTAGAACACGATGGGAATGGAATAACCCATACGTGGTCTTGCCCCTTCCTTATATAACATCAAGTTAAGTAAGTCATCAACTCTTAGTAGGAATTGCCAGAACAAACAAGCAAGCAAGGGATGAGCCCAATGGAGGGTAAGCTGATTTACAACCAGCTTGCGGTCGAGCTGATCGTAGAGCACCGTTGCTTTGACTCTGTTCCTACTAAGTCTAGGAATCCTACTAAAAGCCTAAGTGTAATTACAATAAAAAGAAATAACAATTAAACAACTAATCTAGTTAATACCATAACACACATGATACACTTTAACAAGATTTACATGGGAGCTGGACATGCCAACCTAGAAAATTTGTCTCAGATCTCTGGCAAATGTGTAATAACACATTTGAAAGGTAAGTCCCAAGGGATGTTATCAAATTAAAGAATGAGATCATTCAGAGCGCATGACAGTTCAATAGCATCAGATTTGAAAAAGGTGAACAGTGTACCACAGGAGTTTCTTCCAGAACATCATCATCCAAAGCCCCACCAGGAGATGTAAGGCCAGGACACATTATGTTTGCACCAGCAAGAACAAATTTAATTGCACCTCTATCCACTTGCAGCATTTTCATTATCTTTGGATCTGCAAAACAGAGTACAAGAACAAGCAGGCAGATATTAACCCTATTCCATTATGCATTAAACAATTGTTTTTGACGTCATATTGGATGATCATTTCATTTTCCAGACATCTACCTAGACTATGAAGGGAAAAGACGTGGTTTCTTCATAACCAGAAACATAAGATCAACTTATCACTGCCTAAATATGAAATCTCTCTGTGTCAGAGTAGAAAGACCAACCTCTCTGTGTCAGAGTAGAAAGACCATTTAATTAAGTTATAAGCATAAGGAGTACTTTACACTGATGAAGTAGCCGTAGCGTAGGCATGTATGGACCATCACGAACATTGAAAAACAAAGGCACATTGTTCACCACAACCAGATTTAGATGGTTTTGACTAGACAGGGAAAAGAAAAAGGATTGTCAGAAACAACAGGTAAATGGAAAGTCAATATTGAATCAAATTCAAAGGGGAAGAGCTCACAAGTCACAAATAGCAAAGGATGTGTTGCTTATGCAAAATATGGGTGTCTGGGAAGCATAAATAACACTTGAACAAAACAGAAACAAACCAACTCTCACGCACTTAATGGTCCAAACTTCATAGTCACTGGGCTGAAATTGCGTGCAATAACATAGCGCAAACCAACCTCCATAAGCTTAATAATGCTAATCAGATCAACAAGAAAACAGCATCCATTTGAAAGGATATTTCCATTTGGTGCTAATTTATTTTTTGTAACTCCGGATGATTATGTTCAATTAGTGGCAAACCCATTATGAATTTATCTCTAATTTTAGGGAAAAAGAAAGCTACCCACTTGCATGTATCCATGCTTAGACACAGGCGGGCGCAAAAAGACTGCGCTGACCCCCACCACCCCATGCTCTGAAGATGCCTCTGCATGGCCTCCCATTGGTCTGCGTATTGGCACAGTGGCAACACAAGCAAGTAGAGTTCTATTGCCCCTATTTTTATTAACAGGAGTAATGACCATTTGTTATTTATTAAAGAAGAGTGGTGATGATCCATTTAAGATGATAATATTATGCAGTTCTGTCTATGGATGCTATGGAAAACAAAGATGACATGACCACATTCCTTGTGCTTTCCAAATGACAATTAATGGATTACCAACTAAGATATTACCACACAACAAAATTGAAATTCACCGATTAGTACCAACAAAACAAAGGAAAGAGTAAAGAAGGGTGTGAACAAACCATTTAACAACAATGAGGGGTACTTTCTTTGGTAGCAAATCATCTAACACTGGTTCCAGGCCCGGATACTGCCATGCAAGCACAGGAGATATCTCAGATGCAGTGAAAGTGAATTCATAAAGGCTTCTGGCATTCCTTAGATTCATTAAAATTAAAGAATAGGGAAAATTAAGACACAGTTTCAATCCACACCTCGTCGGCAATACTTTGCCTGATCTTACGCTGCACAGATGCTTTTACTTGATTTTGTGAGGATACATCCTCAGAGGAGAATCTGAAAAAGGTTCAAAAAGTAATAATTAGACAAAGAGGATTGTTAGGAGCAGGTAGAAAATTGGAAGGCAAGACATCATGAAGTAAAGGTTCTTAAAATGTTCAACAAGTTTGCTTTGTTACTGAATCAACAGGATTATAACAATCATAACCGAAACTAAAATATGATCAATTACCAAAAAATATGATCAGAACATAATAAATTAACTGATAATGACATGAATACTCACAATATATGAAGTAAAATAATGAATAAACAAATGGTATTGAGTTAAAACAATAATTTTAAGGGACTGGGTTATGATGGTTTGGTCTTTTTAGAGTAACTAATAGTTCTACTTCAATAAGTTTTAGTTTTTTTTCTTAAATTTAAAACTCTCAAGTTTTAGATAGAAACTTTTCATGTGTGCCCTATATATTCTCTTTTTTGTTCATTGCACCACTCTGAGCACAAATTTGAATGCTATCAAAGTCCCAGGCGCCCACCAATAGACCCTATTCTTCAGTTGCTAGAACCTAATCCATGTCAACTGTATTCTACTACTTTAAGCTTTTAAAACAATGAATCAACATAAAGTTATCCTTATTTCTGAAATTTTCAATCCTTTTCATTTGTGAACCCCTTTCTCAATCAGCCTAGCATTACTTTCAGTCCCCCCAACCCCGGCCCCCGGGGAATGGGTTGGAAAGAAAAAATGCCAATAGGCAATAGATCAAATTAACAAATAAAAAAATCGATAACAGTACAATACCACCATTAGGCGCTTAGGTCAACAAACGAATAGATGGCAGTGCCCTAGGACCATTTAAGGTTTTTGGCACTAAAGACTTGTTCGGAAGCACAATAAAACTAGCTTGTCAACCATCGCCCGTTGAAATCTAACAAACATAAAGATGATTCAACTGCTTTCTAATAAACGATATATACATCAACCCTAGATCTGTAGGGGAAAGAAGAAAAAGGATATCATACTAAATGCCAACTCAATAGGTCAATGTTTCCATTCGAACTTAAAAACCTTAGCATTGAGAGCCATTCAAACAAAACTGAATCACAGAAAGAAATGAAAACGAAGATGGACAAAGAGAAACGCTCACTTCTTGAACATATTTGCAGGTGCGAGAAACGCCGAGTCCACCGTCCACGGGTCCAAACGAACACGGAAGGAAAGTAAAATCAAAATGCTAAATGATGTCAAGATTGATTCCTTCCCTTTGCGTTTTGTTGCAGGTAGTAGTTGATTCTCGGGTTCAGGGCAGGCAGATTCTACAGGCGAGCGAGAGAGAAGTGAACGCAGTTACGGAGCGCCAATGGCGGAGTGGGCAGTGGGGAACGATTATTCGATGCGTATGCGAAATACGATAGACACCGGGAAGTGGAACAGCCGAGTCGACTTAGCCCGGATCAGCTCTCCGTACGTGAAGCCTTCGTGACGATTACGTATCGTATCGTCTGGAAATCGATCGTACAGGGCGTCAATCGATACCGTTTCGGTTTTTGTTTCGCTTTTTGTTTCGTTTTGATTCGGTTTGAGATACAATAGAAACAAAATCAATTAGAAGCCTATTTTTCTCATGATAGGAGAAAAGAATCCTATCCGTTTGTGTGGCTCCACACCCAGACATAGGTAAGAGCGAAAAGACGATGCTACCCACCTACCTAGATGCCTCCATAAGATCTCCCAAGCAGATGTTTTCTATGGGGGAATCCCTTGAGCCTAGACATGTGAGATGAAAATGACTTTGCTGTGGATGTGTAATATGTGAGTAATCTGTGAGCTCCCATTGACCCTTGTGCATATGCAAGAATCGCACTACCCCATGAGAAACATTTCCCAAACAAAAATATAGAAGCCTATTATCCAAAAAGAAATTAACCGAGTTTTGGTTAGGTTCAGTTTTATTTGATTCATTATTCAGTTTTGACCCGCTTTATATTCAGTTTGGGTTCTAAATTTGTATAAATAAATAATGGAAGTAGGTTCCCTCCAACACCCATGTGTAGTTTCGGGCAAAAGAAGGGACTGAAAAAGACAATTCTAACCAATATGGAGTATTTAGGACAATTTATACAAGATAAGCTACAATGTTTCGGGTGAGAGGGGTACTTGCAATTTCGATTTTAAGCTTGTGTTGTAAGCATCTTTTCCTATATATAGTTATAGGGGAAAATGTTTTTTGTGGAAGAGTGTGGCCCTTGAACTAGACACATGGGGGCGTGGGACTCTCCCCATGAAAAGGAAAATGATTCTTCTATGGATGTTTTCTCGTGAACTTCCATTGGCCCTCATGCATGTACAGGAATTGCATTATATTTTATTTTAAAATTTTGTTATTTCCAACCATTGGTTAAGACTAATTTGATATTAGTTGTTTGAGTGATCAAGGTTTTTGAGGTTATTCATTTCCATACTAGTATGTCCGTTATTGTAAGTGGAGGGACCAAAGTATAATTACATTACCTATCATTTGTTCGTCACCCCACCCCCCCAAAAAAAATTCATTTGTGGTTTTTTATTTTTCTTGTCAATAATGAAATCATCACTCACCTATGGTTAAAAGGTTACATCTCACATGGATTGTCTTTTTGCATTATATTGGACAGGTTCTGAGATCATCCTATTAAATCACACCACTTCGCTTGGTCACAACCGTCAATTTTAAAGAGTCTACTATTTATGAATAAGATGGTTGTGAGAAATTCTAATCAATCTCCTGAATTGCGGATTTAGAATTTAGTTATAGAGAGGAATATGAAGTTTCTTCTCCATTAAACATTCGCCATTGAAGAAGTTTCTTCCATTGGGTGGTGACAGGTACACTTGTTGTATTCCATTAGAGGATTTGCCTCTATGAATTTATATGTAACCCTGATCTCTCTCTATTGTTTGATTGACAAATACCTGAACGAATGCAAGAAAATGTTCTCGATCATCAATTTTGATTTGGACTTCTATATCTGCAACACCTTTTTTTTTGTGTGCGAGTGTGGCAAAGAGACCAATAAGAACCATACAAGGGACCCACCGAGGAGTCAAGAAAAGGATCAATAGAGTGGCTAGAATGAGGAGTTGAGGACCCAAGGACACCATAAACTTCTTGAAAAGCAGTAAAGAAACTAATAGTTTTGTAACTTAAATGTTGTCAACAGGACTTAATCCATTGATAAGTCCTTAAAGCACTCTCCTTGAAAAATGCCAATTGCGAACCCAGTATCTCCCATCCCCAATACCTTGCGAACCCAGTATCTCCCATCCCCAATACCTAAGACCCTAGATCTGAACTTGTATGACTTGTGGAACCTCTTTTCAAGAGCAATATCTACAACACCCATTTAAAAGAAATTTGTAGCATTTTCCCCTTATACATGTCAAATCCTGTCATCTTCATCACCCATGTGTATTCCCATTAAAATTTTCCAATACCATGTCTAAGCCAACCTTTGCTTGGGATTTATTCCCAAGATAATCTCAATTATTATTATATCGAGAATAAATTCATTACCCTCACAACACCTTTAAATTGTTCCCCACTTTGATTAGATATGACAATCCCATGATTAGGACTTTCAAGTTTCAAATCCCACTATCGCCAAAATTTACCACTAAACAATGCCCTCAGGCTAAAAAGGAAAAAAAGAACCTCTAATGTACATGTTGCGACAGTTTCGTTATATGTTTTTGGAATGAGGGTAGAATGGTTTTGCTTTTTTGTGACTCAGCTTTCCATTCCACAAGGAAAAGACATTAGAGGGTTCAATCCAAAACTTTAAAGCAACGAATAAGAAGAACTCCCAATTATATGAAATTATTATTTTTTTTTTTTTTTGTAAAAATCAAGTATGGAATGTTAACTTGTCATTGTTACACCTTTGATAACATTCCCACACCCCCCACACAAAGAACAAGAAGAATAAGGATTCATCTTTGAAGAACTTAGACCATTAAAGAAATTACAAAGGACGACAGTGGGGGCGGAAGAATGCAATAGTGGTCTATATCAAGGCCATAGGTTGAAATGTGCTATTGAATTTGACTTGTGGACATTAAGGAAATCTTTATACGTATAGTATCATCACAAGTTTGTTTCATTTATGAATTAGGTGTAAAATATTTCCAAAAAAATAAATTTTTTTTCTGTGAATGCGTCCTATGCCAATATTCCTCTTCCGTCCCTTGTAAAAAGATATTTCTGACTGTATTTGGGAAAGAAGAGAGATAGACACATGCATGGGGTGTTTGTGTAAGCTGCACTCCCGGTTAGAGAGTTACTTCCCCTTCTTTCTTTTTATTTTATTTTTTTATTTTTTTTAAATATCTCAATATTATTAATATGTCTTGTTTATTGGATATCCAAAATCTGATTGAATAATCTCTTAAACATTCATCAAACATTTGACTTGTAATCAAACTATTATCGAGTTGGGTCCAGTCTGGTTCAGTTTACACGTATACATAAGACAATTAATGAGAAAATAATGTTTTTTATTGGATTTTCTATTTTTTATTTCTTAGGGCTCCTCTATGATGCGGCACAACTGTGTGCCTCTTAGGATGCTCGCCCATGTGCTGGTATGTGTGTCCAAGTGCTCACAGCTGCTGAATGCACGCTACACACCATAACAGCTGTAGAGGAGTCGAATCCTTTCTTATCGAATTACTATTGTTCTAGCCTAGGCTTTTATTGGGTTCAACCCCTGATTTTCGATTTCAACCGATACAATCGATCAATCCGGTTTGATTTCATTTTTTTCCATCAATTTCATAAAATCCACAAACCAAAACCAAATCAACTAGTTCGAACCGGATTCTGGACTGAACTTTGACACCCTTAGCAGGATAGATCTATTAGTAATTAATTTTCACCTAAAAGTTATACATATGTGAGCATCGACCAACTTCACAACTTAAAGAGGCACATAAACATATAAAAGATCACTATCTTCATTCGTCATTACAGGACAGAATGACAGATAATAGTAATTTGGAGAAAAGCCGCAAATAGAAAAAGTGGAAACCATTAGCGTATCTACGTGGAAATGAATAAGCAGTACAAGTTAAATCTGTACTACACTACTACTACCATTCTTGATCTTTCTGCAAGGGGACCCATCAACTCTCTGGATTCTATCTCTATCTCTCTAATATCTTTCAGCCAACCTCCCTGCAGTCTTCTTCAGTCCTCTCTATTATTTATTTAAATTTTCGTTTCGTTTGTCCCTTTTTAAGGCCACCAGAGCACAACAACCGCAGCAGCCGCCGAGGAAAAAAGAGAGAGATGGTGGGTTTGAGGATTCTACTTGAAACCCAGAAGAACATAAACAGAGGTCCACAAGTCATCAATAAAGTTACAATGATCAAGACTTCCTTTTCACCTACTAATTCATCTCTATATTCTCCATCAACTCTTCCAGCCATCACTTTTCTCGACTCCTGTTTTCTCTGTAAGCAAAGACTCTTGCCTGGCAAAGACATCTACATGTACAAGTGAGTTAAATCCCTCAATTTAACCTTAGATTCATTGTTCTGTGTTTATGTCAACTTTATCAAGTTCAGATTTTTCTGGGTCTATTTTAATTTTCTAGTTTGATCTTGGTTTTCATCTCATCACATCTGGTCGATTTGGAAATTGGGTTATGCTTCATTTTTCACTTTGTAGAGCATATATGTTAGTGGGTTTCTCTTGATCTTACTCTGTTCTCTCATTCCAGAGGAGATAGAGCGTTCTGCAGCGTGGATTGCAGGTGTAGACAGATTTTCATGGACGAAGAGAGTGTACGGAGGAAGAACTGCAGTTCATCGAGATCTCTTGGAGTTGGAGCATCTTCGTCTCGTCATTCCCATCGCAGAGGGATCAGAAACCAAGCGGATGGATTCGTGTACTGAGAATCAAATCTGAGATTCCAAGAGAGTGAATTAACTCGAACGACTAGTACTAGTAGCAGTAGTAGTAAAAGGATTCTCGGGAGTTGCTGAATTCCATCTTTAGCCCTGTAGTTCATATGTAATAACTGAAAATGCCCTTCATCGTTTTGTTTGAGCTTCCTTGTAAGAAAAAAAAAAAGACCAAGAGAACTTTTCCGGTGGTCACTGTGGAACTTTTCCGGTGGTAATTCTCTGACCAATTAGTTCCGTAAAAGGATTTGCTTTTGATAGAGAGGACAAAAACACATGGAAACAGAAACACTAGAAAATTGTCTTTTCCAGAATTAGTTCCTCCACCAGAAAAGAAAAATAGAGTGTTTGATTGCAGAGAGAAAAAGGGCGGAGGTAGACCCACACAGAGAATATGAAAGTGTTACATCGAACACCTGTTACCTAACCATTGCTGGTGTGTCTGGGTCCCTCAGCCAGTGGGATCAGGATCGTCTCTTATGCGGTGATGCAACGGCTCTCGGTATAATACTTCTGTTTTAATCTATAGAAATATAGTTGTTGAATCACTATTTGGACATGTGTCGATCTCTTAGATAGCTATAGTGATTGGAGTTGGCATTGGGTCCCAATCAATGTCAACTCTAATCAGGTCAGAAAAGTGATCCTCGTCTGAAATTGGATGGATCATGGGATCAGCAATAGCAAATTATCAATACTTAAAACTAAGGGCCCGTTTAGTATCGTTATAAAAAAACGTTTCTGGAGTTTTTTCGTTTTATTGGAACGAAAAAACAGAATCTTCTGTTTGATGCACTTATGATCTGTTTCTGTTTTTTTGGAACAAAAACTGAAAACAAAAAAAAAAACTGAAAAAATGAGATTTGACGGGACGGAACTCCAAAATGGAGTTCCATCTTCCCAGTTTTGTTCCATTTTACAAAAAAAAAAAAAAAATCTCGATAAAAATCTGAAATTTTAAAATACCATTTTTTCGTTTAAAACTTGCGTTTTGACACAGAATCTGAAATTTTCGTTTTTGAAACTAAACAGCGTTTCTGAAACAGAAACGATACCAAACAGGCCCTAAGACTGCATTTGGTAATGTTTTTGAAACAAGAAACGGCGTTTCGTGTTAAAAACAAAAATTTCAGTTTGTGTCAAAATATTTTTTTTTTTTTTTTAACAAAACTGAAACAACGGAACTATCTTTTGTTGTTCCGTCAATTCTCTTTTCTAATATTTTTTTTTTTTCACCTTTTGTTCTTAAAAAAAATTAAACACACCATAATGCACTAAATGCTTTATTATGAAAACGAAAAAACTCTAAAAACATTTTTCTAAAACGTTATCAAACGCAGCCTAAGTTGGTGGTGGTGTAAGTTGACTGTCAAACTAAGAGAAAAGAGTGAGCGAAAGCTTCCAATCATCTAATGTGGGCATGTAACGTTTGAGTAAACACATTTTAATTGGTATTAGACAATAATTAATTATCTTTGTCCGACAGTTTAGATCAGGCTTTACCATGCTCATTAGAATATATACCACGTGGCAAGTTGATACTTATAAAATTTATTGAACACGTCATCGATATACTAATCCGGAAGAAATTATTCATTATTACCCCAATCTGAGATCTATCTTTAAAAACTAGTTTATCCTATCATAACAGACAAAACTAAGCATAGGGAGATTGTGTTCTTAGATATTTTCCCTTGTGGAAATGACGGTGAGGCTATTGAACATGGTCTGCTTCATTGCCCCCCAGCCCAGCGGGCCCGGTTTGCATCTTGTGTTTCTATGTAGCCTCTCTCCCATATGGATTGGTGCTTGAAAGATTGGGTTGCGAGTGGGGGGCAACGCGCCTTGATTTGAGTAAAAATGACGAAAATGATTGTTTTTTTGGGATCTGTTTGATTTTGGCACTATTTGACAACGTTTTGTTTCTGTCATTTATGAGTTTTCTTATTCCCAGAAACGGAGAAATAACCTAAAAAACGTCTGATTAAGTTGTTCCGTTTCACCATTTTCTAGAAACAAATCAAAATTTATGCCTATTTACAATTTTATAAACAACTTTGATGAAATAAGTCGGACTTGTTTCGTCGTTTCTAAAAACGAATTTGAGAGAAAAAAAAAAAAAACGTTGTTGTGCCCAATAAATCTCTCAACTATTTAAACCTGAACATATGCAACTAAACCCTCTCTCCCTTTTGGGTATCTGATGATACTATTGGGTTTTTAAGTGGCATTATGCCTGCAAAAAAAGTTTCGAAAAACAAATTTATCAAACACCAAAAAATCCGTTTATATTTTCGGAAAGATGAAAAGTTGTTTCTACTATTTCTAGACACAGAAACAACAAAAACGTTATCAAACGGTGCCAAATGTTTCTCCTATTTCTGTGTCTAGAAGCTACAGAACCGACTTTGAAACTGTGCTAAGAAACAATTTTTGGAATTGCAAAACGGTGATTGATTTTTCTGTTTTCCGAAACGCTTTCAACAGTGTAGTTAAGTTCAAGACACGAGTGAAGGCATGATGTTGTAAGAATACAACTCACGAGTGAAGGCATGACGTTGGAGTTGTAGGTATACTTCATGAAGATGAGCTTCAACAGGATGAAGGTAATCCAAAACTGTGAGCTTCGCACAACTAGGTTGAAATCACATCTATATAGCAAGAAGTTTCAACAATGAATTGAGGTTTGGGCAGGTTGAGTGAAGTATCAAGTTTTTCACAATTTTTGTCGCTCCCACTTGTTTCTAGAAACAGAAAATCAATTCTAACTTGTTTCTCTATTCCTGTTTTCAGACATAGAAATATGCATAGATTTCTATTTCTGTTTCTAAAAACAAATGAAACGAAACAAAAAAATCGAATGGTTTTTAGGGTGTTTTTCCGTTTTTGAGCACAAAAAAAAGGAAAAACCATTTTTAAAAACAAGATCAAACGGGCCCTTATACAATTATTTTATGGAAAATTTTGGTAGAGGAGAAACTCCATGGTGTTTGGTCATACCATGCAGCCATTAAGATCCTGGTTGCACATGGTGAATGGAATCATGGATATGTGGCTAAGATTGTTGCAGCAATTGTAGAAACACAACCTTAAAAATGATGTAGAAAATAATTAAAAAATAAGAATAAACAATACATAGATTTACAAGATTTAACAAGATTTCCTACATTCTTGGTGAGATAAAATTATACTTCACTATCAATGGAGAATAGGGTTACAACGCTCGTCCTCACACCACTTTTAGCATTGTAGAGAAAGAAAACCTCGCCACAAATATAGCGTGAAAAAGCTTAATCCGAAAAGTACAAGACTGCTTTCAAATAAAAAATTCGAGCAGGAGCTATGCCCCCTACACGCCGGCTATGCAGGGGGGCTTCCTGCCCCCTTTGCAATCCCCACAGCCCGGTTATTGACAAGCAGGATCGCCTTTCTGTTATGTCCAGGTGCCTACACCAGTACTCCTTGGATTAAACTACAACGGGATGCAAGACATCGTACACCAATAACACCAGCCTCATCCTTGCACCACCCAACTCCACACGGCACCAGCCAAGCTTAGAATTCTTCCATATATTCACTAATGTTTCCCTCTCCAATAAGCTGCGGGCTACAGGAATGGTAGATCTAGTTCTCTGTGAGGTTGGGGCAACTCTATATGGTGACCCTAACCATGTTTTCCCTAGCTTAAAAATTGTGGGGAAAAGCATTGGTTAGGTCTAGTTCTATGTGAGGGTGGGCAGCTCTATATGGTGACCACTGACCATGTTTTCCCTAGTTAAGCAATTGTTGGGGAAGCTTTGGTTATCCAATTAGCCTTAAGGCCACTCGCTGAGGGCCTTCGGTGGTCACCTTCCACTCAGGCTGCCAAGTGGTGAGTCATTGCCTCCTAGATAAGTCCTAGCTGCCTGTTGGTACAATTGTTCAATCTGACCTGATACGATTGATCTGTATCTGCATCGGTATCAGCGGCGACTGATACCATGCATTAAAACCCTACTTGCAACCAAAGATAGTTTTCATGAAGGTTGATTCACATAATATTCCTAGATCCCAATACAACCAATGCCAATGAAAGAGAGCTGCCAAGGAGCATGAGACTAGTTCCTTCGGCAAATAAGCTTTTGCTCATGGTGGAGATGCTTGTCCATCTACCATCTCGCTTGAATAATATTATAAGCAGGGCTACAAGGGCTGGTCAGGTGACTAAAAATGGTGATAAACCCAAATTAATAAAGATAAAATCATAAGGATCGAGTTTCCCTTCACCCATTCTTTTGCCATGGACGCATTGTTTCACTAGAAACCATTTGGAGTGAAAATATACAGATTGAGCACAACATTATCCTGCAAGAGATCTTCCTTGCCAACCGTTCAACTGACATAGTTACAAGCAGATGGTAGCTGTAATCTCCCAATCTTAAACTCAACACCATATTTTATCTCAATACCACACCATAACACCCACCATCAACCAGACTTGAATAGTAATATTGCTTTCTGATCCAAATAGAAGTAGACAAAGTGGTTAGTCTCATGAGTGACATATGAACCTGCAAACGCAATCAGGTTCTAATCAGTCAATTGGAGTAGCCAAGTCAAGAAAAATGATGCCTTAATTTTGAAAACGAACAGAGTACTACAAAGATCACATTTTAAAGATACGTAGATGATGCATCTCAACAGACTCACTGTTCCCACAAATTCTAACCATAGCTCTCTACTGCACATAAACATAATTTCCTTAATTTTTTTTTCTTCTTTTAATTGCTATTTCTAATTTAAATGTTCAGAAATCCTACTTATATGTCAGGAACCAAATTAATAAATTTGGACTCCAAAAGACGAGAAAAAAAGAAATGTTAAAGTAAGAGTTTGAATGTCTTCGTTTCATTGTCAGTGCTCTTTGAAATAGAACCTACTCATATTCCTGAGATGGTAATATCACTGCTTTCACTTCATGCAACTAAGGACAGTACTAGATCAATTGCATTATCGTAACAATGCGAAGTGTGTGAATAATGAAGGGAACACAAATAAAATGATAAAGAAAACCTTCTGAATTTTATACCAGCAAATTGCAGTGAAGTGTGGAGGCATTCAAACAGATTCAACTTTTAGGTAAGAGATGACATTAATTGTGATGGTTATAAACCTGACGTCAATTCCGATAAAATGCAGAGATTAAAGTAAGGAGTGCACAACCGAAAAGGGGAGGGGGGGGGGGGGGGGGGGGGGGGGGGGAAGTTAACAGGAGCTGAGTTTCTATTCACAGCTACACGTCTACGATAATACCCCAGTCCACTGAAGAACTCCAAGGAAACTATATCAGTATGTTCCAACGATTCACTGATCTGACCGCAGATCAGGTCAGGTCTGTCATTCACAGGTGACTGGGAACTCTTAAGCCTTTTAATTTGGCCAGTGACTACTGTTTCTTAGACGACGCCCAAAATGAATATGGGAGAAGTGGTGAGAGGAGAAATGAATGAGTTGACAACATGTATGGCTCGAATAGAGTTGACTGGAAAGACAGGAACTGTGTAGCTACTCCCATTTAGTCGGTAAAAAGCTTACTCAAGTTGGGTTGAGTTGAGTTGTGCTACTTTTCTATGGACAAATAAGTAAGAAGCAAAAAGGCCTCACATCAAACGGAATTTTCATCTGATATGGAAGGCAGAACCTCTGCCAAAATATTACCAGCACTGTGATACACTGATTGGCTGAGGATCTTTTACATGTTGATGTAAAGCTAGGATTGAACAAGTCAAACCAGCTCACAACTGCAGGATTTTTTTTACCAAAGAACAACCATAAACAGTCCAACAGTGCACAATAATTCAGACTTAGAAAAGTAGGCCAAATAGGAAACAAAGCAGCCAATCAATCTCTGCAGGACGTTCTTTTCTGATCAGATTAGGAACCTGACATTAGGGGCTTAACAGAGGATGTATAGGCTTGTTCCTTCATAGTTTCGTAGGCCAATATCAAAGGAAACCATATGATCATTAACAGCTCTACTGATTTCTGTCCCGGGCAGAACAGATCACTAAAACATGGTTTTGGGAAGATTTTAAATATCTCACTAACAGCTGGTCAGAATAGCCAGATCTTTTGGACGATTGATGACCCAGATGGGAGGGAAGGTTGACCCTAGTTTCAGCCACAGGTTGGCTGAAAGTGTTTCAGGCATCAGGGGATCAAATTGGAAACTAAAGGCCCATTTGATAACGTTTCTGCCGTTTCTGTTTCAAGAAACAGCAGAAACATAAATTTCTGTTTCTAGAAACAGAAACGGAATTGAAGGTATTTGATAAGTCATGTTTCTAGAAGTTGATAGTAACCAACGAAAGAATCACCACGAGTCGTGTACAAAAACAGGCGAAACATCGTTTCTTGAACCATAAATAGGTAAAAATTTCAATTTCTATTTCTGAAAACAAGTGAAACGAAACAGTTTTCTCAAACGCTTTTTGTTCTGTTTCTGTGTCCAGAAACGGCAAGAACGCGTTTCTTGAAATATTATCAAACGGGCCCTAAGAAGATTTCCTGGGCATTACTGTGGAAGAAGATGGAATCAATTACCTGTAAATGGTTGCAACAACCGTAGATTCTTGACTAATTAAGAGAAGAAGAAGATAGCTTGAAGAAGAAGAACCTCTAGGGCTTCACACCGCAGAGAGTAAACTGGATCAAACACCAGTTCCATCAGCCTTGATCAAACACATGACAAATCTCCATGGAGAAGAGAATAGCAACAACCATTAATTTGTTTATCAAAATCATTCCAGCTTTAGGAGTCTCCTCTTATTTATTTATAATGTCGATGGGGGAGTTACAAAATAGAAGATTCCTCAAAAGGAAACCTTAATTTAGTCTCCTAATACAATACTTGCTAAAAACTGAAATTGAAAACTAACTAAAATTAGAAACTAGCTGAAAAAGGAAACTAACTACTAATGACTTGACTCAACTAATAACTTGATTCCTAAGAAAACACATATAACTTAAATTAAACCCAACTTAGAAAGGAAACTAATGAAGAAGGTAACAAACTAGTAATCCCGTAGGCAACCTTAAAACCCCTTTTTAAGCCCCTAAAAGTGGCCTATTACACTTAAAACACATGAGATCAAAAGCCCAACATGTATGGAAACCAACCCTAGGCTTATTCCTAATAAAACAAGCCTAGTTTGGTGAAGAATCTGCATCACATGTTCTGCTACATTTTTCTTCAGAAGTAGAATGACAAGGTAGGCCTTAGGTCCTCACTTATCAGTTATCAGCTTTCTCACCTTTTTCCTGAAAGATTATCATGAAACCCGAAAAGCCAGGAGTCTTGTAAATCAGAACCTTAAATAATATCCCGAAGGAAGCTTAATCTCAATTGACAAATCAACAGTGTTTCCACGGGATATACTCTAATATTAATGGACACAGAAAAAGTATGATCCAGCAGGTAATTGGCCTCCACTCCAACAGTTGCACCAACTATGATGTGTGGACATGGAGTGTTGGACACAGCAGTCACATGAAATCCAGACAAGGGAACAGGATAAACAAACAAATAAATAAATGCATATGCATCACACATGTAAATACATGCGTTACTATCAGCATTTCATCTTAGACAAGTGTGTTTTGAGATTGAAGATTTCCTTGTAAACTTATATGTAAATGTAGGGGTATATGATTCAAAATATAAATCAAGGGGAATAGGTGAAAATATGTGAACTACAATTGTAGGGGCACAAATGAAAATCAACCACACATAATATAAATGCAGAATTCAAATGTTGGGTTTCTCTCATTGTTGTCATTTGAAGAACAGGGTTGTAATGACTTGCAGTGTCACTGACTTCTATGGTGTTAGGCCTTTTCAGTTGATGAACAAGATGTAATTCGCACAGTTGGAGAGGCGTCAACTTCCAGTGGAGTATGGGATTTATTCCATCATATGAACAAAATGGGATTCACAATGCAGCAGGGCCTTACAGCGGTTTCAACTTGCAGCAATGCTGAGTTATGTAATAACATATTATTATTTACCATGCAGCAGCCCAAGCTAATCTCTTTCTATCTCTGTTTTTCTCACTGCCAGGTCCAACAATGTGCCCAGCTGTGTTGACATGAGAGTCTATGTCAAGAAGCCATGTCCCATATATCATAGTGTGCCAGTAATCTGAAGAATAATATTCAAGCACCACTGCACACTAATAATCGTAATCAGATAAAGAAAAAGCAGAATGACTCCCCTTAGGAACACCATGTGAGGACCACATTATAAACCAATGCAATGAAGCTTTCACTCAACAAACTGAGCAAACTAAGGAACACATCTCAATTTTAACACATCCGTGTCAATTCATCCTAAAAAAAAGGTTTACTTGAACGGCACTGGGTTAATTCCCCACTCAAGTCTACCTGACAATGATATTCAGCTGGAGCATAAATTAGAAATTAGGCCTGACCAATCAGTGTGGAAAACCACTCAATAAAGGCTGGCTGGTAGGTCTCCCAGCCTATTACTAAGCCCTACAATTTTTTCTCAAGGGGCAAAGCCAATGTAGTGTTTCAAAGCTTGTGGATTTTTCTGGCTTGTGCATGAAACTCAGAACAGCTTCAATGAATAATAAAACCCAGTAATTAGTTTAAATAATGGTTTCTAAGGCTGTGATCATCCTTTGAACAGCACTGGGTTAATTCCCCACTCAGGTCTACCTGACAACGATATTCAGCTGGAGCATAAATTAGAAATTAGGTCTGACCAATCAGTGTGGAAAACCACTCAATAAAGGCTGGCTGGTAGGTCTCCCAGCCTATTCCTAAGCCCTAAATTTTTTTCTCAAGGGGCAAAGCCAAGGTAGGGTTTCAAAGCTTGTGGATTTTTCTGGTTTGTGCATGAAACTTAGAACAGCTTCAATGAATAATAAAACCCAGGAATTAGTTTACAATACTGGTTTTTAAGGCTGTGATCATGCTTTCAACAGTCATACATAAGAGATTTGATAGCAAGAAAAAGAATCCATTGGAAACAAGTCAGCGGCCACAAAAGAAGTAACTGGAGGTAGTACTTAAAACTTCAAATCCATAGAAGAAAAAAGACCCTAACGCTCCAACTAAAGCCAAAAGATGTGAAGACTCAAATCTTCAGATCAATTAATCTCAACTTGACCAAAACAACTATTGGTAATCCCCTACCTTTGTTATGACCTTATTGAATTCCCACTTTTTTGTAAGCCCTACTAATAAAAAGTACCATAACTGGGGAACAAGAGAAAACAGAACAATCTATCTGTAATCACAGACCATCTTAATCCCAAAATAACATTAATTACCAAAGAAACATAACAATCCCCACTGAAGAATCAAAATTTGGTGGAAGACAATAAAAACTAACCACTACTACAAACTTGGAGATTTAAAAACTGTAAGGCAATGCTCAAAAGAAACAGTTCTGGTGTTTTGTGTTATTTATTTATTTATTTTCTTGGGAATAAATTGGAACACAACATGTGATGTCCAGTCTGTTTTTGTGTTTTATTATTATTATTTTTTATTTTTTGTTTAATGAACAGGGTGCCAAAAAAAAAACATTTGTTGGTAATTGAAGAAAAACATTTGAAGTTGTTCATAAAGAACAAAAACACAAATGTGTAACAAAAAGGCCCAATAAACTCAGACAACTCTCCCTCCATTCACAGTTCACACCATGACCAAGAGACCATGACTCTGGAAACCATGATCATGTGTACTCATATCGGATTTTACATTTTTGCTTCATTAGTGATTTTAGAGGATATAAAGGATCCTGAGAAAAATGGATCCCTTTGAGAATTGAAACTTTTGCTTGGATTCTTGCACTATATAAGGATATGAAAATTGGTAGAAACAGAAGATGTACTTCTGTTAATATGCATTCCACGCATGTTTCTGTTCTTTTTAGTGCTAGAAGTACTTTTTCTAGTTTTACCATACAACAACTTTTTTTGTACAGTAGGTATTCCAAACGAACAGAAACAAAATAAAGTATTTCTGACTCAGAGATGCTAACTTGGAATAGAAACATTGTCATACAGCCCCATAATCTCTAAACAACTTCAGCGACATGATACACATAACAACTGGATCAACTATAGTGAAACCCTTGCTGGATCTTGTGGGCCCCGAACCTAAGAAAGCCAATTATTTCCATTTTTTAATGAGTAACAGGTGACTATTATTGTAGAAAGTTCCATTATATTTTCCTGAATAGGGTAATAAGAAAATGGTGTGCAGCCCGGCCAGCCCCTGGGTCCTGTCTATACCCAGATCTCCAATTTTTGTAAACACAAAAACTGAATTAAAATTCCTTTATTTCCACTGTGCTACCATATAATGTGTCACACCTACCATGCTGGTGATTTCAA
The DNA here is from genome assembly GCF_013358625.1 of Macadamia integrifolia. Taxonomy (NCBI): domain Eukaryota; kingdom Viridiplantae; phylum Streptophyta; class Magnoliopsida; order Proteales; family Proteaceae; genus Macadamia; species Macadamia integrifolia. Next base: position 5,044,193 of record NC_056562.1, on the reverse strand, counting down.
GTCTCCCTTTCTCATCCAATCTTAGAGTAACTCCACATACAAACATTGTAAGCAAGAGAACTTCACTTGGCCATCATTCTTCCTGTCTCAATTCTTTGTCTTCTTTGATCACTCATTTGGACCATAATTAACTCTAAACTCTGTCCATTACATCCCTATCAGCTAAGTCTATATTTGCAAGATTCAATACCCAGTGCAACCACGGGCTCTAGGCTAAGGATTCCATTGATCAAGCCAACTGACACTCACTACAAAGTAAATTACATAGCGCCAAATCATGCAACTAATTTTTAGCAATTGTATGCATTCCATGAGTACATACTAATTCACTAGCTAAACAGCCTAATTTTTCTTTCTTAACAGAAACTGATTTTCTTTGCCATACATTTACCATTATTTTGTTGGATCAATTGATTCAGGTCAAACAAGCACCCCCTAAAAGGATCTGATGCCAAAGAAGTCAAATGGTCTAGATATTGAAGTTGGCTAGATGCAGGATGATTAGTTGAACATAAGCAGACGAATCCCACTCTGCTACAAGACACACCCAACCTCATATTTTAGGCTCATTTCTAAACAGTTGGTTCAAATCTAAACTCTTTGGAAATTTAATTGTGAGCTCACAAATGAATCTCTTCAGAATCTTAATTTTTTTTTATTCATTACTGTTACAAAATTAGGCTAGGCACGGTTTTATATTATGCACTCAAATGGGGCTTCTGTGGGCCCATGGGCCACTAGGGTTGGGATCCCTAGGTGGCCAACCTTATAAGTAAGTGATTTGGCCACCAAAAGTAGAGCCTCTCTCCCTCCCACGTTTACTCTCTCGCCTTGCTCTCTCCCTTATTCCCTCTTGTGTGTGTCTCCAAGGACATCCATCATTGTCCTTGGATTTGGAGTGTCGAGTTTGCATTTTAGGAATCCTTAGATCCCTTCGACCACCTATCGAGGTCCCTACAATCCACCATTAAAGGAGGAGCTTCAATTGCAAGGGAACGCGTAGGGCTTGTGATCTCAAGCAACCAAGATCCTTCCATTTTGTGATTCTCATCCAGCAAGGTAAACCCTAACCTTATTCTTTTTACAATCACCTTGGAAGATTTCTGTAGAATATCAGGAGTGTGCCACACAAGTATCAGTACCAAGTACTCAAAAGAAGAGAGAGAGAGAGAGAGAGAGGATATGACTTAAATAGTGCTGGTGAAAGCACCAATCACCAGTAGAACTCAAATGCACCAACCGAAAGAACAGCAAGCAAGTGACAACTCAAACTTCAATTAAATAAAGCAAACAACAATTCAGCTACACAGGTTAGCTACCCCCCCCCCTTTGCTTTTATATAGGCTACAAAATGCATTGAAAAATAGAAACCATATAACATACTAATTTCGTGGGAAAAAAATGTTGACATCCTCTCTGAACAAAACTAAACGTCTACACCTTCTAGACCCTCTACCTCACTAAAAACCTCGAACGGCAGGATTATCCAATTCTTTTAATTACTTTATAATTTCTGAACCTTGAGAGCATTTGACTCATCACAAAGTTAGCAACTCCAATTAGTGCTCCCCAAATAAAGGAAATATATCTGTAAAATGAAAAAAGAAGTAGAATTACCAATTAAGAGATTTGTTTCCATAAGATAGTAGGTCTGGGCATAAAAGGGGGTTATTGGCCCTGTCTATAATAAATATTAAACATTTATTTAAATAAATAAACACAAATCTTTGACTATTGTACGATTATGAACTAGTGAAAGAGCATTCAGATTTTACTGTCTAATTGCTCCTCAAATTCGAGTAACTGCAACAGAAACATATTGGTTTACGTTGAAGTAACACAATTTATTGCATTTAAGTTAAAATAATCATTCAAATCCTTCTAATACAGCAAGATTTCTTGGTTAGAGGTGATGGGTTACCGAAATTGCGACCGACGATACAATGCCAGGTAGGTCCGTGCTTCTTATCGAACTCTTTCTTGATGTATTCTGCAATGTCCTTCTCCACACTGTGTTTCTCATAAGCCTAACCAATCGAATTTCATTTTGCGCAGGAAGATCAGGATCAAAGAATAAATATTTAATTGAAAAAATATATATATATATAAAATTACATGGGAACTGCGAGAGAGATAAAGATAGAGAACTGACAGAGAGAGCACAATCGATCGCCTCTTTCTGTATGTCTTCCTTCATGTCCGCACTCTTGATGACAACTTTCTTCGCAGACGAAGGCGATGAAGACGGAGATTTTTTGTCGGAAGAGGACTTGGAGAAGGCAGCCCCTCCTCCTCCGCTTCTCTTAGTCTCATCCATCGTTTCCTCCTCTCTCTCTCTCAGTTTTTCTTTGGCCTTGAACGAAAGCTAATGGAGGCTTGGAGCCTCGGATCCCAAGCTTCTTCCGCTCTGCTTCTCTTTGCTTAAGCTTCACCACACTTGTTTTTATGTACACTTTGCTCTTTAGTTATCTTTTCCTTTTCTTATTTCCATCTCTCTCTCTCTCTCTCTCTCTCTCGGATTCTCTCTCTTCTTATTAATAATAAATAAACGGCAGAAAAGGACAAAGCACCTCATAAGAGTTAATAAAGATATCACAGTTATGGGTCCCAACCTGGGTTTAAAAAATGGACCCGGGAACCGAATTAGGTCTAGCGGATTCCTTTCCAGATCGGCCCGAATCAGGCTTTATCTGGTCTAACCTTAGTTTGGTAACGGTATTTCTGTATTGAACTCGGTTGATACTGATATTAATACCGATATGGATTGGATATATCATGCGAATTGGATGGTTTTGCTCTCAATTTCGATAAAAAAAATATTTTTTTAAACAATTTTACCTCCATTAGATGATTTTATCTAATTTAAATTAGAATTGGAATGGAATTGGCTGGATCAGGGCTGATTTATATATTTAAACTTTGTTTATACCAGACAATAGATTGAATTCCTCTATGTCACAATAGTGTGTTTGACGCGCATTCAACAGCTAGATATGTTCAAGCATAGAATTTAAGGTGATCATTTATGGGCGTTAGATGCACATAGACACCCTGTTAAACCATAGAGGATCCAAGTCCCGAGGCAATCCAATGGGCCAAACCTAGTACATTAATATTATGTACTAAATGTGGCAATCCAATGGGCCCAAACCCAGTGCATTAATATCATTATTTTATTATGGTTGAAATCTCAGTCCAATGACTCCAATCTCATGGAGGAGATATGAGAAATACTTGAATATCCCAAGCCCCAAGAAAGTGGGATCATTTTGAACTATTGGATATGGAAGAGGGAAAGGCCACATAGGAAACCATATCATGAAGGCTATATTTGGTTAAAGCGGGGGAATTAAATGGAAGGGAAGTGAAATTTTTATATTTAAAAAATAAATATGTGTAATTATTACCCATGTGACTTTAATATTAACTTTAAATCATTTCATATTTGGTTATAAAATTTCATTTTACTTTGCATTCAAAACCCTTTGCTATGATATGTAAAATAAAAATTACTTGTCAAATATATCATTACTAAATATGGTTAAAAAAATTAAGCAGTTTATACAATCATATGGGATAATGATTATAAATATTTATTTTTAAAGTATGAAAATTTCACTACCATTCCCTTTAAATTCTCATTGCAACCAAACGAGCCGAACGGATTTTTAGTTTTTATTTTATAAAATAAAGTTAACCAAATGTGTCTAGGCATAGCCTACCTTGTACCTTGTAGGCTCATAGATATTTTTTCTTTATTTATTTCTTTTTGGTAAAAGATTTTGTGTGCAATGTAAATGGTTCACTACAATTAATGATGACAAGAGCCCCATCAAAACAAAATTTTCCTCCATTTGAAAATTTTATCCTACAGGCCACCAGGACTGAATGCAAAGTAGATCCTTGGAAAAAAAAGATTCTCACAAATCTTGATGAGAATAAGTCAAGATTTGTGTTAAAAATAAATAAATAAATAAAAAGAAGAGAACGCTACATGGTCAGATGTCCCTGCACTAAGGGGAGTATGCACCGAGCATCCAACATTTCACTGTCACTATATCCAAGCATAGAAGCTTATGATAGGGTATCATTATTTTTCCAGTAAAAAATAAATAGAACTTCCCTATAGCTGTTTAATGATATTAATGATTCTAAGATTTCAAATAGAAGTGGGGAATCATCCACCAACCAAAAAATCAATGCCGGTCAATCTGAATGAAAGACATCACAATGGATTACAGCAATGATAGCAATGTACATCCCCAATTTGAGGGCAAGAGCTTCACCTATTAAGACGTGGGGTAAAGGGGGTCCAAAGCAATTGAGACATTTCAACATCAATGTCAATGGGGCAATGGATTCAACTCTTCATCTTCTCATCTTCTTAAATTTTTGTCTACTTCATATCTCTGTTGTTCAATACAGACAATGAGACAACAATGTCACTCTCTAGTCTTCACTCTGAATGTAAATGGATAATTGAAAATCCACATTCAATTCATGTACATATTCATTTAAGGCTTAGTTTGGTTTGAGGTAAAGTAGTTGAAAATAAAAATTTACTATACAATTAAAAGGAGAGTGTTTTCTAAGAGGCCATGTAATCCTGCACCAATGCAATGGCCAATGGGAGCATTGCGCAAAAGCATCAACATTAATGAGATTTCCACCCTTCATGAGGGAGGGCAATCATTCTGTTCTCTTGCGGGGCTTCTTTTTCTCAAAATTATACTTACCACTATTTGTTTTGAAGTGTTGGAAATTTGTATTCTAAAAATTAATTCTCCGAAACTATCTAAATTAGTTTGAAAGCTGCTAGAATGTGAACATGGATGGGTCTATGCAATTCAAATTCTCATCCCTATCATTGAGGTAAAGGAAAACATGTGTGTGAAGAGGAACCGATCTGGATCAATATAAAAATGCTATAAGACTTGGCCGATCTCATGTACATTCTTGAGTTTTAGAACCTTGCAGAGGTCTCACCATCACCATCTAGAATCCTTACAGTATATCAGTATGTACCTTGTCAAAAGTTTAAAAAAACGGGTCAACTACTTGTAGGATCACTTGATCGTACGAATCAACATCCAACAATAATACGAGCAACGGATCCTATCTCAAAGTTGGGCGGTATTGGTAGATCCCAATTTGATATGATCAGTTTAAAGTTTGAGTTTGGTCTTATCAATCATTAAATGTGTGGGGTTCATGCACCAATTGATTAATAATTGGTTTTCTCAATACAAGGTAGTGGGCCGATGGTCATCCAATCAAGATCGATTGAATATTGTGACTGCATGATACCTGACTGTTTACAGTCCGATTAGCATATTTAAACTCATTTAGATTGATTATAGTCTTTTCAAGGATTGTTATTAACCTCATTAGTCAATTAGTGCAGTTAAAGTTCGAGTAGCTCGAAGTCTCGAACCTAATTATAGACTGAGGTTGCGTTTGGTAACATTTCTGGAAGACGTTTCATGTCAAAAACGAAAATTTCAATTTATGTATTAAAACGCAGTTTTTAAACGAAAAAATAGTGTTTGGTGAATATGTTTATGGAATAGTTTAAAAACGCAGGTCTTCTCTCATCTCTGTGCACGAAATTGTGAAAAATGAAGAGCTATGGTAGAAGGCAAATTTATCGGGAACGATTTCCCTAAAATCCCCTCAAATTTTTATTTATTTATTTTTATATTTGGAATGAAACTAGGAAGACAGAACAACAATTTGTCGTTTCTTCAATTTCAGTTTCTATAGTTATTTTCTCACTTTTTGCTCCAAAAAAACGGAAACTCGTCTATGATGCACTAAACGCATTATTCCATTTTTTCGTTCTAATAGAACGAAAAACTCCAGAAACATTCCAATAGAACGTTACCAAACGCAACTTGATAATCGATCGATCGAATAGAACATTTAACAACCTACGAACCTCGATTATAATGCGAGACCTTAAATTGGTAAAAACCAATTATCAAATTGATATGAATGGAAAGATGCCTTTAGAACTTGTTCAGTCGAGTGCACAACCACAATGTTACACTTACACCCCAAGATATAATTATACGAAACCCTTTTGTTTGATTATAATATCCTATACAAATTAAGAAAAAGTGTAGCAGACTGGCACCATTTGATAATGTTTATATAGTTTGTGTTTAGAAATAGTAGAAACGATTTTCTCAATTTTTGTTTCATAAACAGACTTTTTGGTGTTTGATAAGTCTTTTTCTGGAACATATCTCCCCTTTAACCGTAAAAGAAAAGTATTTAGATCTTCTAATTACTTCCTAAATCCAAAATACCTTAAAATTCTAGCAGTGGTGAAAGCCCACACGACATTTATCCTTCAGAAATAGTTTGACAAATTCCAACACCAACCACCACTTCTACATGGAGATATGGAAGACGTCAAGTGGATTTATGGAGAGCTCCGGTCCATTGAAGAGTGACAGCGTGTGCTTCGTGGCATTCTTCACTTCCGGCGGAGGTTGTGGTGTACCAATAAGGACCATTGCGACTTCCACTAATGACGCCACACCGAAGAGAAATGGATCTGAAAATAAGTCACCAAGCACCGTGAGGAAGACAAACCAACGAATGCACATGAAGAATAGACCACCGCAGGCCGGTATATGTAGGTTTATTTAAGGAATTTCAGAAGACATTTGGGATACTTTTCAATAAAATGGAATTGGTCGGGTTAGTCACCCACATTTATCCATTGGTGACGAGATCATTTTCCTATAGAACTCAACTGTACCTACTAAGACAGTTTGATAATAATGCTGTGCACGTACGTCACCATAAGATCACACCATCCAGCCCTTCACTGCGACTGTAATTGCTAACCATTTCAAGTTTCGTAGGCAAATGCTTCTCGTCAACTTCATTGCGAGAGACAGATCACAGAGAGTGAGGAGGACTGAAGAGGAGATATGGGCAGCAACAAGAAGGGAAGAACAGTTTTGGAGGTTGGAGCTGATGGAGTGGCGGTAATAACCCTCATCAACCCTCCTGTGAACTCCCTCTCCTTCGATGGTACTCTTCCTAACCCATGTTCAGGATCTGTTTTTGTGTTTTCTCGCTTCGTTTAATGGGGTTTTGTTCTTCATTCTGCCCAAATTGTTTCGAATTACAGATAAATACTGAATGGTTTTTCTTATTTTTACTGTGGAAGACTTCCGTTCAATAGAATTTGAAATACCCTTTAATATAGTTTGTATTCTTAATCATGGTTTGTACTCAAGGCCACTACTATACCCCTTTTATCAGATCTGTTTATACTTTAGCAGGGATACTTGTGCACCAAGGATTCGAGTTCTGTAGTTTCATAATCAGGGTTTGCAAAAGTTTGTTATCCTTCTGGTACGGCAGGGATTCAATCACATCTATGTCAGAGCACATCTTCACAAGCAAGAAGATCCGTAGGCGGTTTCATATTTGAAAGGGGGACCGACCAGTTTCTTACCAACAGATAGATACTGAAAGATAATAAAGTTCTCCTAGACATTGGTGAATTAGACTGGATAAATTATTAACGACTGCCCTCAAGTGCTGCCATTTGAACTCTATACCAGTTTGCCTTGGGGTCAGGGGATTGGTTTCCTTTCAAGATGGCAATCGGTTGATTTCCTGAAGGAATGATATGCCATAAAGAATAAACTTCCATGTCCATGGATTATGTAAAACACTGAAGGATGACACATAAATTTTCCATTAAAAAAAAGGGGAAAAGGTGGTTTGTTGCTTTGCATCATTCTACAAGCTTAAAAATAAAATATGACCCTTAACAGAGTGGAATGACAGAACAGCATTCTTGCAGCTGGACCCTAGTGGCTGGATAGGGCTTAAATGAGGCTGGTATTTCCTATCACGATAAATATGGGTTGGCCCAGTTCATTATTTCTAACTATATTGATAGATGTAGTTATGTAGATTGAGATCAAATTGAGATTCCCTTCACATTCAACTACCAACTTGGGAAGAAGAATTGCTAGATTCATCATTCATGTACTTGTAGATGATAGCTGGATGCTGGCTGAATGCTGCGAAATTGGAAGGCTTTAATGGACTATTGAGAGGCAGCTAAGTAAAGGAAATAGCCCTTCGAGCCTTGAAACACATAACACCATCAGAAGCATCTTGCAATGGATGAGTGCAATTCTCTGTACTAACTCTAGAAATAGCTTTTCTATTTCAGTTGATTGGTTGAGGTTAAGTCCCTTGAACATGCTCTTAATTTTCTTATCTGACCATCAGTGGCAAAACTGGAATGTGTAATGATTTTTGGTTGATGTGGTAAATTAAATGCACTAAACTACATATTTGACTACTTAATAAGTATCATCCTAGAGGTTGCTGTAGTCTATCTATTTTCTCCACTAATGGTTTCTTATTTATTTTCCTGAATTACACAATATGACCTTCATTTTGTCTTTCCCAGTATTACTCAGCCTAAAAGAGAATTATGAACAAGCACTGCGAAGAGATGACGTGAAGGCAATTGTCGTTACTGGTAAATGGGAAGGACTAATGATCGATCGTTTCTCTTAATGGTATGAGATGGTTGACTGAGGTATGAAATTGTTAAATGTCTAGGTTCTGTGGGCAAGTTTTCAGGAGGTTTCGATATCACAGCTTTTGGTGGAATTCTGAAGAGAAAGAGTATGATCAATTTTTCCTTTGTTTTGCTTTACATCGTAGTAATATACTACTGATTCTTTCTAAGATAAGCCCCATCTGTGTATTTTACAGTGGAGCAGCCAAAGCCAGGTTTTATGTCAATAGAAATCGTCACTGACACTTTTGAAGGTACCTATTCATGGATTTACGTCATTCTCCTCTACATACATGAGTTTTCAATGTTAGACTGGAATTGTGTTGATCATTTCAACGGTTGCTACTTCCAGCTGCGAGAAAACCTTCAGTAGCTGCTATTGACGGCCTTGCCCTTGGTGGTGGATTAGAGGTCGCAATGGTAAGTGTTGCTATTTTGTTTTAGACAAAAGATGTTATGTTCATCCATACATGGGTTCGATATCTTTTGATACTTTATATTTCGTGCATGTCAGGCTTGCCATGCACGCATTTCTACTTCGACTGCACTACTGGGCTTGCCTGAACTTCAACTTGGAATAATTCCAGGAATTGGGGGTATGTTTTATGTGAATTATATATAAGATTAATAATTGGACATTCTCAGTGCAAGGTAGTGGGCTGATGGTCACCCGAATAAGACCGACTGAATATTGTGATGGTAAGATAACTGACTGTTTCTAATCTGATTAGCATGTTTAAATCCCTTTAGACTGATTATAGCCCGTTTAAGGACTATTAATAGCCTGAATAAATAATCTGAACACTAAGAAAGGGGAAAAAGCTATATATCAGTAGATTGTGGGGATAACAAGGGTGAATAAATATGAGGACCTCTATAATAATCTGAATGCTAAGGAAGGGAAAAAATCTATATATAAGATCGCTAAAATGAGAGAAAGGAAGAGCAAATATTTTGACCATGTGAGATGTATTAAAAGCAATGATGGTAGAGTGCTATAGTAAGGGATGAGGACATTATGAAGAGATGAGAAAAGTAGGGAGAGTTTTGTGGGGGAAGTGTGGCCCCTACGCCTAGACACATGGGTGCGTGAAATGACTCTCGCTCCCTATGAAAGGAAAAATGACATTCTTGTGGATGCTTTCTTGTGTGTTTCCATTGGGCCTCGCATGCACAGGAACGCCGCTCCCCCATAGAAAACACTTCCCGGGAAAAGTATTTTTACGGCCTACAAAATGGAGGCACTTCGAGTAAGAGTGGCCCAAAAGAATGCATTACTCATCAAGTCACTACACACCATTGATATATATGAAAGGTTGGAGTGGCTGTGAAGTTAAAGAAGTCTTAAGAAAGATAAAAGTAGGTAAGATAACATGCCTAGATGAGGTCCCAATAGAAGTATGGAAGAGCTTAGGATTGTATGGGATCTTGGTTAACTAATCTTTTTAACAAGATTTTGAGCACAAGGAAAATGCAAAGTGATTGTTTTAGGTATATGGGGTCTATAAACAAAGAATATGATATGGAAGATGATGTTTCACAGAGGATTAAAGTGGGATGGATGAAGTGGAGAGGTGCGTTGGAAAGTGTTGTGTGACCGACATATTCTTTTAAATCTTAAAGAAAATTCTATAGGACAGTTATACGATTGTGTATGATGTATGGGATGGTATGGTATGTTGGGCAGTTAAGAAGAGTCATTTAGATAAATTATGTGTAGATGAGATGAGGATGTTGAGATGGATGTGCGGCAAAACTAAGAAAGATTAAATAATAAATGACAATATTAGAGCTTATTTCGGAGTTGCGTTGATTTATAATAAGCTCTAACAAAGTTGTTTGAGGTGGATGACCATGTTCAATGGAGGCTTGGGGATGCACCAGGAAGGAGGAGTGATCTGATTCAGATTGAAGGACCAAAAAGAGCTAGGGATCTGCCTAAAATAACCATAGGAGAAGTAGTGAGGAAATAGATGCATAGCTTATGGAGGGCAAGGATCCATGTAGCTGACCCCATTTAGGTTGGATTTGGCTGATTTGTTGTGTTGTGTTCCTTTCCTTCTACTATTACTATTCTTATTTTGTCTTTGAATAGATCCATGTAGCCATCCCATTTAGTTGGGATAAGGCTAAGTTGTTGTTGCTGTTGTTGTATATGAAGCATGCACATTTTATAAAAAGATTGACAAAAAAGGTGCACGATTTTGTAATGCCTTTTTTGGTGGCATGAATCGCATGACAAGATTAGCATATTTGGTGACATATCAGGACTTGGTAGCAGTGGATGATAGTACTGTTTAGGCAAAGTATGGACCTCATATTCTCTTAATTTTCACGTTCCACTCTCAGGATGCATTTTAGTGACATGTTTGGTTATTAGATTTTAGACCGAGACCAATGTAGATGCTGGTCATGGTTAGATGATAGTAATATCAGCAACATAATTCTGCATGGATAAAGAATAACACTTCTTCCTAATTGGCACCAAGACTATTGTGGGTTTGTTGTGGATAGCATGAATAGTGGGTTCGACTTAGAGTTGTCTGAGTACATGGATACCATCCCACCTGGAGCAAATTTAATTGATGGAGTAATGAGTATGGTGCCTAAACTAACAGAATTTCCCATTAATGCTGGTAAGTCCTGCTTGGCTCCTAGTGTCTCATCACATAATCTTATGTGGGTGGGGGACAACAATTACATGTTACTTCCCCCCCCCCCTCTTTTGAGTTGAGGGGTTAACCTTGATTTTATTTTATGGAGTTCCATTAATTTCTTGTACAGCCTTGGGACAAATATGTGCATGGATTTCTGATTTCCCGTGTTATAATCTACAAACTTTAATCTCACAAATAATAATGATTTCTCACTCCTCATTTGTTTCAGGAACACAAAGGCTACCACGTCTTGTGGGTCTTACAAAGGCACTTGAAATGATCCTGGTATATTTTTATGCTTCCAAGATATTAAATCACCTGTGTTTTTCATGACTAACACTTTCACCCAAGTCATTCAACCTTCACCTGAGATCTCTCTACGTGTCTTTCTCTAAATAGATGTCAAAGGCAGTTAAAGGAGATGAAGCTCATTCCTTGGGCCTTGTTGATGCCATAGTGCCACCAAATGAGCTGCTGAACGCTGCTCGTCGTTGGGCCCTGGATATCGTGGAGTGCAGAAGACCATGGGTTGCTAGTCTTTACAAAACTAACAAGTTAGAGCCCCTTGGGGAGGCTAGGGAGATACTCAAGTTTGCAAGAGCTCAGGCCCGAAAACAAGCTCCCAATCTCGAACACCCATTAGTTTGCATTGATGTCATTGAAGAGGGTATAGTTTCTGGACCACGCGCTGGACTTTGGAAGGTATATATATATATATGTGTGTGTGTGTGTGTGTGTGTGTGTGTATGTATATATTTGCTTTTGCTTTCTTTGAATGTTCAGCTATTATGTGACTATGATATTGTATCTTGGAACTTTGCAGGAGGTAGAGGCTTCTCAGGGACTTGTTCAATCTGAAACTTGCAAGAGCCTGATCCACATCTTTTTTGCTCAACGTGGAACCTCGAAGGTTTGAACGCAATTGTATATGTTATCTCCATTGACTTTATTTATGTTATCTTTTAATATTTTGTTGTTTTAAATAAATGTCAATATTAGCCTTTTGCAATGAACACAAGTTCTGTGGGGTTTCTTTCCCTTCACCCACCTTCTTAAAAAACCCAGAATTGTCCAGGGCTGTGGCACGCCTCATCAAATTTGGTCAATCTTCCCGCATATTTTCTTTTATTGTGTTTTGTATAATTTTTATAGAAGATTGTATTAAAATAAATTGGTCGAAAAAAATATAAAATGTGTATCAAGGCATTCCATGTTATCAGTAGTGAGTATAAATGTTAAGTACTGATTTCCATCTTGTCTCCTACAAAAGGGGTGGGGGTGCAATAAAAGGAGATTCTTCTAGATTGAATTCTTACATGGGTATGTTTCTTTATGAAGTAGTCCTTTATACATACTAGTTGATAACATGTTTATACTGGATTTCACTGTTCTAGTCCTGTACTAGAAGTCTACAACCAGATGAAACTAGGCACCAAAACCATAAAATGTTTATTGGTGATTTTATTTTCTTGAGTTATTCTTATAGACATTCTTTGGGTTTTAAGCAGAAAAATTGCAAGATTTTCTTTCAATTTGTGTTCTTCATCATTCGGTTTATTTTGACCAAAATAGGACTTCCGTTTGATTCTTACAAAAATGAGGTTTCATATTGAAAAATGAAAGCTTGGCTAAAGTATGGTTTGATTTTGTTGATTTGGGAAAGTATGACTTGGTGTCTAATTGGCACCAGCCCTCCTTTATTTATAATAGAGAAGTATGATTTGCTCCTTGTAGACAATACTACCCTTATAACCATATTACAATATATTTGCGTCAAATAACTAGTAAAAACTTTGAAGAGTTTTAGTTGGAAGCTCGGAATGCCATATTATGGTCACAAAATAACTCATAATCCTGGTCAGTCTTGAGTAACAAAGTCCATATTTAATTGGAGTGTACTATCTGTGACAATGCTGGTCTGAACGTTACTCCCTTTCCCACCCAATCCTCAAATAATAGAACAAGAGTATAGGGGTAACATTTCCTCTTTCGAAACATGTCAACAGGTTCCTGGGATCACAGATCAGGGTTTGGATCCCAGGAGAATAAACAAAGTGGCAATTCTTGGCGGAGGATTAATGGGATCTGGAATTGCGACGGCATTGATACTTAGTAATTACCCAGTGATTCTGAAAGAAGTCAATGAGAGGTTCCTAGAGGCCGGGATTGGGAGAGTCAAAGGTGTGATCTTGATCATGTGTCCGATTATTTGTTACTTATATCCATGTTTTTCAGTCAGGAAGAACTCATTATGTAGTATTCTTATTGCATGATTTCAGCCAATCTGCAAAGTCGTGTAAAAAAAGGGAAAATGACTCAAGAAAAGCTTGAGAAGACCCTATCGCTTCTCAAGGGTGTTCTTGACTATGAAAGCTTCAGGGATGTGGACATGGTTATAGAGGTGACTTCCGAAAATGTGTTGATTATTTTATTTATTTATTTTTTAAATTTAATTTTATCTGTTTTATGATTTTATTATATTTGTGTTTGCAAGTCTTTTTATGTCTTTTTTTAATCATGGAACAGGCAGTCATTGAGAATGTCTCGTTAAAACAACAAATTTTTTCCGATCTTGAAAAATATTGTGCTCCCCATTGCATACTTGCTAGTAATACTTCCACCATCGACTTGAACTTGATTGGAGAGAAGACCAAGTCCCAAGATAGGATTATTGGGGCCCATTTCTTTAGGTAATATTGATGACTAGCCTTATTGGGTTCTTGAGTAATGCTAAACCTGCTGGGATGCCTGCATACTAGAACTTGCCCTGGAATTGGAGGAACCCATCCTGTACAGCTGTGCATCCCAGTGAGGAAATGGCCTTCAAGTACTGAAAAGTTTGTTGGGTTACTGTACTCCCCTGGTTTCTTACAGACTCCCTCCACCCACCCCGCCCCCATCCCCACCCCCA
>NC_056562.1:5025081-5030039 GCF_013358625.1 Macadamia integrifolia | reverse complement strand
TAAAAGTACAGTATACCTTGATGTGTACATCCCAAACACTGTCATCTTCAACTGTACAGGTCCTCGTCACGGAATTCCAACCAAAACCTGTAGTATCCAGTAGTCTCTTGAAAGCGCTGTAATCGAATCGCATTTTATTCATCTTATTCCTTAATTGAACCATCGTAAATGACCGATTAAATTTTTCCTCAAGCCCATTCTTGATATTGTTCCACCCACCTTTATTGAAAGTGCTAGAACTCTTATTACCAACTTTCACTTGTTCAACCATTAATTTCAAGAGATAATCTTGTTCGCTTTGAGTCCATTTTGCTGCCTCGTTATTAGCTCTCGAAGTGGATGCCATTACTCTAAAATTAGAAACACATCTCATTATAGCCTTAAAAAAGAAATACATGTCTTTTGGCAAGGTATTTGTTTACATCATGCTCAAGAACTTCAAATTGATCTTTCCATTTGTTTACATAATAAAAGCCCTCTTCCAGCTCCAAAATATCAATATCATTAAGCACTGAGGATTTTATTAGTTTAAAAAAGGATCAATAATGGTAACTCTGGTCTTTTAATCCTCTAAGTATATTCTACAGGAAAAGGGACCTATAAGGTGGATCTCCAACCAGAGAAATAACAGGAAAAATGATAGGGACTAATGAACAAAATAGAAGATAATAAGATAAGATTTAAAATCAGACAATTTAGAGTAGATGAACTAGAGGAGAAAATTAATAACTAAGAAAAGATCTAACTGTCCTAAAAACCTAGTCAAGTGATATTTATTATGAGGACTGTTGAATGGTATAATATTACAGAAATGATAGTCTTGAAATTGATTCATTTTTTTTCTGAAGCTTTTTATGCATATGTAGTTATGAGATTTATGGTGTATGAAAGTTTCCTCAGGGCTGGATTTTGTTTGTAATGTTTCTTATGCAATTTACAGACTTCCTCAATATTTGAACTGCTGTGATTGGGAGTAGTGGATTGAATTGTATTGCGGTTTGAAATTATTGGGCGGGCCTATAACCATAGGCTTGAATTTATCCTGCACCAATTTTCTGTTTTAAAATGTTATGGCAACATTTCTCTTGGAACTTTCAGATACAGTTAAAGTGATTATCCCTCTGCAGCTGTTGTCCAGGTGCTACTTGACCAAGATCCAGGACTAAGCAAGACACTTGGCCCCTCAAATTCTACCCCTCTTATCTCTTCTGCACATAGAGGTCATATGGCAGTAGTTAATGAATTGCTTTCAAAAGATTCTAGCCTGGTAGAGATTTCTCGTTCCAATGGGAAAAATGCGCTACATTTGGCTGCCCGACAAGGGCATGTCGAAATTGTAAGAGCATTACTAGACAAGGATCCGCAGTTGGCACGGAGGACTGACAAGAAAGGGCAGACAGCTTTGCACATGGCTGTAAAAGGGCAAAGCTGTGAGGTTGTGAAACTGCTTATTGATGCAGATGTAGCCATAGTGATGCTCCCTGACAAGTCTGGTAACACAGCATTGCATCTGGAATTTAAAGTCTGGATCTCAAGTCTGGATTTTTCATGATAAGTTTGATAAGTTTTATGATAAGTTCATATCTCCCAGTGATGTGCCCCACCTTCATTCACTTTTATGATAAGTTTGATCTCAAGTATGGATTTTTCATGAGTTGACATAAAATCCGAACAAATCTGTAACATTGAAATCTGATAATTGGAAAATGAATTGGACATGCCACATGCCAAATCTAAGAGCTTATTGGGATAGTTTTGTTAATACCTGCTGCAGGGAAGATCGTGAGTTGCAGGGAAGCGACGATCGTGAGAGGCAAGGAAGCGGCGACCGGCGACCGACCTGCGACCGAGAGAGAGACAGTGAAGCGACGAAGGAGAGAGAGGGCAGCGGCGACTGACCTGCACCCAACCTGCGACCGAGAGAGAGAGAGACAGTGAAGCGGCAAAGGAGAGAGAGGGCACCGGCGACCGACCTGCAACCGACCTGCAACCGAGAGAGAGATACAGGGAAGCGGCGAAGGAGAGAGATGGCACCGGCGACGCACCTGGATACTAACAACCTGCGACCGAGAGAGAGAGAGAGGGAATCGGCGAAGGAGAGAGAGGGCAGCGGCGACGCACCTGGATACTAACAACCTGTGACCGAGAGAGAGAGAGAGGGAATCGGCGAAGGAGAGAGAGGGCAGCGGCGAAACCTGAGAGTGAAAACCTGCAATAGGTTTTCCTTAGGACTTGGGGTTTTTTGATCGTGAGATGGAGAAAAGGGTTTGGGGGTTTTGAATAGGGGATTGTTCTTTTAAGTTTATAAAAGAATAGAAAAGCAACTTTTTGGTACTCTTGCAATGTATTCTTTACTCATTCTTTTTCATTGGTTCATTCCGGGGGAATACAAAAATGAACCGGACGTGCCAAACATATTTCTGTTCTATTTGCATTCCCGCAGAATAGAAGAACACCAGAAACATTCTCCCAGAGTGTTATCAAACGGCACCTTAACCTCCACAATTTCTTAATGATTTGCTCCACTGTCTCTGACACCACTAAATTTTTTTTAGATTGGTTAATTGCGTTTTTTACGAAGGAAAATGTGTCTCATTAATGATAAATTTCCTGATGACAAAAACATATTGAATCAAGCACAAGATGTCTTCTGGATTAAACATATGAGATCTCAGGGATGAACAATCAATGAAGTTTCAAGTGATGCTGAGGAATTAGAACAATTCTTTTTGGAACCTAGTACCATTTGGTGGCTTTTGAGTATGATCCTCACTTTTCTGGATGTGTATAATTCTGTTTCATTTATCTTTTTCCGACTCTGGCCTAGCAACCACGTGGTCTTATTTTTTAAGCAATTAGCTTTTGTTAGTATGACTAAACATTTCCCCTTTCCATCACTGACAATTAGGGTGTCAACCGGTTGGGCCGGTTAGGTTTTGGTCGGGCTTAATCGGGCTTGAAAACTTTCAAAGGCTACACCATGTCCGCCCATTTAACTAATCGGGTTTAGTTATTAAGGGCATGGTACGCTTTATATTCGGTCGATCGGCCTCGAGCTATAATCGGACCACCTTAATCGGACTTTAGTCAAGCCTTAACCGGGCTACGGACATGTTTAATGTTAAATGGGTTTTAACCGATTTTTAAATGGGCCCTCTTTAAAATGTACTCTTATATTTCTGCCTACTCATGCAAACCCAAAAAAATGACAATTAATCAATAGATGATACCAAATATAACCATTATTTAAAATGTGAACATGTTTTTACTTTTTAATTTGGGGGGTAAAATAGGTATTCTACAATCATTAAAGGGTCGGGCTAGGCCGGTGCACAATAGGCTGGTCTCGGTCGGGCGCCCGACGGTCCAACTAGCAAAACCAAGACCGACCATTTGTAAACGGGCGGGGCTCAAGCCCGACACGTTTAATAAATGGTCCGGGCCGGGCCAGGCCGGTCTATAAACAGTCGGTCCCGGTCGATTTAGTCGGTTCGGGCCACGAATTGACACCTCTACTGACAATGACATAATGTAATGTTTTGTGTCATTGGGTCTCCATTTTGTGGATTTCGGGTCAAAACCCAAGGGCTCCATCCCCTTCAATCCCCTCTTCTAATGCTTCGGCTCTGAAACGCAGTGCGTGGAACCTCATTGCTCGATCATTATCTGCTCTGCTCTTTCTTCCTGCTCTGCTCTTTCTTCGTTCCTCTATCTTCTTCTTTCTTCCTCATTTATACCTCTTAGTTCGTCTCCCATCAGCGGCTGCAAATGGGCTCTGAAACATGGTTAGTGAAACCCTCATTGCTTTTCTTCCTGCTCTGGAACGCAACTGCAAATCGTCTCTGAAACCCTCATTTATGATTTCCTTCTTTCCATGAACTGATTGTATGAGACACAAAGAAGAAAGAGTGTTGCTGCCAAAAACCCCGCTAGTCCAACCTACACAAACACAGGCGACAGAGGCCCGGAACTTGGTCCGGGGTTAGTCCTCCGACGCTCAAGTCAGGGTCGGCCGCACAGTTCAATAATAGAGTAATGGTGAGGGTATCAAAGCTTACCTTCCCCTTTCTTCCGTGCCTTCTTATATAGCTCTTTGGCCTTAGGGTTTTTCCCCCTTCGGCCTTCTTAGAGTCCTACTCGAATACGTCCAACCTTCTGGGGGGAATATTCCCCTCATGCAGACGACGTGATCCCGCATGATTCTGCCGGCGTGCCTCGGTGATTGCGCATGCTCGAGTGTGAGTGGTCTCTTGGAACCTTCGTCTGGCGGTGGACACGTGTCTCAGAGGCGACACGTGTCATGGCCCCCACCGAGGGGTTATTTTGGCTATATCAGGAGCCCCCTTACTTCCACTAGGAGCTTCTTCCTGTGGGAGTAACCATCTTCTTTGGTTGACTTGTTCCTTCGGCCTTGGCATTACCAGTGTCCAAGGTTTGGGGTCGATCGAGAGGGACCTTTTGACCGCTTCGGATCGACTTTGCTGAGCCCCCTGCCGATCGGTCAGCCCCATTCGGCTCTACCGAGCCCCCTGCCGAGGGAGGGACCTTTGGCCAGTTTCGTTCGTCTCTGGCCGAGCTCCCAACCGAAGGACAGGCCCTCGGTCAGGTCCGTTCGGCTTCGGCCGAAGCTCCCTACCGAAGGAGGGACCTCCGGTCATGTCCGTTCGGCTTTGGCCGAACTCCCTACCGAAGGAGGGACCCTCGGTCAGGTCCGTTCGGCTTTGGCCGAACTCCCAACCGAGGGAGGGACCTTCGGTCAGGTCCGTTCGGCTTTGGCCGAACTCCCAACCGAAGCAGGGACCCTCGGTCAGGTCCGTTCGGCTTCGGCCGAAGCTCCCTACCGAAGGAGGGACCTCCGGTCATGTCCGTTCGGCTTTGGCCGAACTCCCTACCGAAGGAGGGACCCTCGGTCAGGTCCGTTCGGCTTTGGCCGAACTCCCAACCGAGGGAGGGACCTT
>NC_056562.1:5018127-5025061 GCF_013358625.1 Macadamia integrifolia | reverse complement strand
TTTTTTTTTTTTGGGGGGGGGGGGGTTGAAGTTGACCAGACCATGCTATATCCATATCAAAGAGGAGAATGTAGATTTTGTTCATTGGGTTTTTTTACCTTGTCGAACTCACTACCTCTCGGTCCTTGCCAACTGAGCTACCTCTTGGGGTTTATTTTCCTCCTTGAGTTGATCATACTCAATTCATTATCCCTTCTAGCACTGTACAGTAGGCGCAATCGCTCACCCGATCATTATCTGTTAATTTATTTTTTAGGTGTTCTAAGAGATGGCGACTGATTGAGTGGATTGATGAATCAGTGGGCCAGATATAGTATGAAGTTGGGTTTATTAAGTTCGTAATTTTCTGCTATTCAAGATGACAACGTTTTGAGTTTGGTCACACAATAAGGGTTGTTGAAGTATGGTGCAAAAATATGAGACACTGGACCATCTAGGACTCTGGGTTTAGAATCTTGGTGTGCATAGGCGCATCTTGAAAATTTTCAATGTGTTTTATGGCATTTTTCCACCAATAAGCTGTTGAAGGATTTGAATTTTGTGCACGTCAAACCAGTAAAATCATTATCAATGATTAGTGTAGTTCTGGAGTAATGGATATCTTGGCCCAGGTCGCATCTTCTTGTCTTGTTTCTGCAACCTACATTTTAATGATGAATGTAGGTCCGTGTTTATTGATGAATCTGTTTTTACTTGCTTACCCCCGGGGGGGGGGGCACATGAGGGGTGTGCTTTCTTAATCTGATCATAGTAGAAACCTGTTCAAATTATGCAAGCAGTTGACAGGTGTTATTTACTTAAACTGGTAGCATTTTCTACTGTAATATATCATCACAAGATTTCTAGTAGGTGGTAAGCAATGGTATTTGATACTTAGAAGCCACAAAAGTAATATGATCAATAATAAAATGGTTGATTTCATACATTTTTCTTCCTGGTGGATTGATTTATTCAAAATGGTTTACTGTTGTCATTCTAAAAGTGCTGTTATCATGACCTATTACTTGCTGCAAAACCATGTCCCTTTACGAGACCTTCTTCTTCATTTTATTTTACTTGTTTTTATTGAAGATTGGATAATATTCAAACTGAACTAAATTCTGGAATTTTGAAAATGTGGTTATATTAGATTATAATTCTCTCTTCTTTTTCACACATGAACACAGCTAATGAAGTTCTCAGATAAGGACATTGTGGAGATGATCTTTTTCCCTGTTTTGAATGAAGCCTGCCGGGTCCTTGATGAAGGAATTGCAGTCAAGGCATCAGACCTGGACATTGCAGCAGTTATGGGTATGGGATTTCCATCGTACAGGTTTGTTGCATACTTCCATTGAAGTTCAGTCAATTGGTTGTTTTCCCTCTCCACCCCTCCTAACCAATTATTTATTCCCAAGTTTGATTTAATAATTGAACCATTTTCTTTTGTCAGGGGAGGAATAATGTTCTGGGCTGATTCTCTCGGATCAAAATACATTTGTTCTAGATTGGAGGAGTGGTCAGAGATGTATGGACAGTTCTTCAAGCCTTGTGCCTATTTATTAGAAAGGGCTGCCAAGGGGACTCTTCTGGTGAGACATGTCAACTTTTTTTTTTTTTTTTAATTATTATTTTAGATAAAAACTTCTGGGATTACCCTTGCAATAGCAGCAGTCGGATATTCTTGCCTTTAATATGTGCAATGGCTCTAAACTATTGGTGGAATTTTTTCCAGATAAATGATTGCTGTTGCATTTTTTCTTTGATTATTTTTCCTAAAAACTGAACTCATTCATTTTATACTACCTTTCACCCAATGCCTTCTGGAGGTGTTACTGTAGCATAGAACCGCTGCGAAAATTCTGCTATGCCAGATGGTTATTATCACATCGATGGTCCACTTGAGGGCAGACCACGGTGTGATGGTAAGGTTGCTCCATTTTGATCTAGTGGCATGAGTTTGAGTCGGTAAACAGCCTCTCTGTGAAGCGAAGGTAAGGTTGGGTGCATTATGACCCTCCCTAGACCCCACAGTGTTGGCCTGTTTGTGCACTGGCATGCCCTTTTAATGCTCCACAGATGTACATAAATTGGGTGGTTCTAAACAAGTGTGGCCATTGGCCCATTGCCCAATATTTGATCGTGGCTAGGATGAATTATACTGCATTATCAGATCTGCTGTTATGCCGCTGATAGATATCTACTTGTGATTAATATTCAATAAGTTGCTCGTCAATTACCATTACCTGATTGCATTTCTGATATGTGTGCAGAGTGCACCACTGGAGCAGGCTAAGTCTCGGTTATAAGATTAGCTTGTCTGCAATCTCTTCTGCTTGTTCTCGTATTTGATGCCAGAAAGAAAGCTGGATGAAGGCTAAATTACTTCTCAGACGGTAATTTCAGGATGGTTGGAAGATTCTGCCAAACATATGCATGCTGTTACCATTTCTGATCAATGTCTTATTAGCAATTTCAGGGTTCTCCTTGCACTTTCTTACTTCCACCAATATTAGTACTATAAGTCTCCATTTTAGTCATAATCAAGTACTAAAATAATTACCAAAAAAAAAAAAAAGTACTAAAATAATGTGATGAAGGGTGACTCCACATCTATGATAGGATCGGTGCCCAGGAATCCGGGACTCATTTCTAGTTTTTATCTCCTCTCTTTACCTTTCAATAAGTAATCTTCTTAGCGATGGATTGTTCAATTGTTACTATGCCTTGCGCTGGTTCATAGTTTAGGGAAGATCTCATCCTCTCATGGGTTAAAACAGTATCATATCTGGGTTTTTGTTCTAAAAGAACATTTTTTCTTTTTTCTCATTTTCCAAATACTGTAGAAGACGAAGCACGGAGTACAAGGAGAAAATTGGAGCTAAAAAAAGGAGTCGAGTTCATTATCTAATGAAGGTAAAACCCTTGAAAGTAATTGATTTTCCTGATGAGTCCCTGTCTCCACTGGTCCACCTGAATCTTGTTAGATCATAAGTGAGAATAGGAACAGAACAAGGACTCTTTTTATTTTATTTTATTTTATTTTTTTCTTCTGTTTTTTGGTGCTAGACCCCACGGGGGTGCAAACGAGGACCCACATATGAGGAGCCTGGTGAATATTCACTTACGTGAAACTCCCAGTTCACTTACACTATATGCTTGACACGTGTTTATACTCTTAATTCTGCTAATAGAGTTGTAAACGGTTTATTAATTGGAACTAATATTATTAATACTTAAATAATAATATAAATAAATAATAAGAATCCCAAAATAAGTGGACTCCGGTGATTCCGCTGGGAAATCTCTCTCTCTCTCTCTCTCTCTCTCTCTCTCTCTCTCTCTCTCTCTCTCTCTCTCTCCATACTTCTTCAACGTGGTCCTTCTTTCTTCTTATATTTATTTAAGTATTAATAATATTGTTTTTTTTATCAGCTATCCGCACGTTAATGCACTACTATGGTTCAGAAAGCAGAGCTCGATGCTTTTCGCTATTTGGTCTGATTTTTTAGAATGGTACTAATCGGACTGTCAAAAACCGCACCATACTGTTTATTAAAGGTTGAACATTTTCCAATATGGAAGATCAGTTTCTGGTCTTCAACGTTAAACTACCAAAACACCAAGCTTCTGATGTTTTACAATTCAAAAAGTAAAAAACAAGAAAAGATAAGGTTTTCATGGCATAATACCAAGTTATCCACGCCCAATTTTATTCTATTTAGACAGAATGAGCCAAGTGTTCCATATCCATTTGATATTCAGATACTGTTCTTAATGGAATTAATGTATCCACTCTGGTCATCATATTACTTATTCCACAGCATAACACCTTCATACTTGGTTGAAGTCTTGATCACTGGTAATACCTAAGGATTCAACACATTTGCAGGGACGAACCCACTTCCTGCTGCTGGTAAACCCATGAATATCTTGGTTGCCGGCATCGACGAGGTCTGTTTCCTCCAATAAGGAACCGCGTTGAAGAAGAAGCAATGAGAGAGAGAGAGAGAGAGGATTAAGATTTCCTAGCGGAATCACTAGTGGAGTCTGCTTATTGTGGGATTCTTATTATTTATTTATATTATTATTTAAGTATTAATAATATTAGTCCCAGTTAAGTAACCGTTTACATCTCTGTTAGCAGAATTAAGAGAATTAACACATGTCAAGCATATAATGTACGTGAACTGGGGGGTAAGTGAACATTCACCGGTCTCGTCAGTGAGGGGGTTAATTGAGTCACACTTATTACTACATTACTACTTGATGAGGCAAAATATGTCCCCTTCCTCAGCACGACTGAAGCGTGTATGCAAACCTGAACAGGGTTGACCCACTACCTCGGCCCTCCATCAAGCTGTGTTGTGTTGCCACCTCGGCCCTCCATCAGGCCATGCTGCCATGCTGCCACGTTGGCATCTCATCAGGCCGTGCTACCACCTCTCCCCTCCATCAGGCCGTGCTGCTACCTCGGCCCTCCATCAGGCTGTGTTGCCACCTCGACATCTCTTCAGGTCGTGCTGCCACCTCAGCATCTCACTAGGCCGTGATGCCACATCGGCCTTCCATCAGGTCGTGCTACCAGTCACCTCGGCTCGGCTGACCTATCACCTCAGCTCGGCACAGTCAAGTAAGGCACTCAGAAACATGCACACATCCACTCCTATATTCAAGGGACGTGATCCCTGATCACGGGGGCAGGACTCTATCCACTACACGTCATCAGAGGCGTTCACCCCTCATGATTTGCACCTCCGATATCAATGAAGAATATTCCCAGAATATGCCCTGAAACCCAGAATATTCCCAGAATCACAGAGCCACTCACCTCAAGGACTCTATACCTGAACCAAACTCTCCACAAACACCCCTTCTTCTCTCTCCATCAGCAGCCTATAAATACCAAGGTAAGCCTCCATCATGGGGGATCGATCACTCATTTCTCTTACTGGAAAAGCTCTCTTGAGCATCTGCTGTGGAAAGAACTGACTTAGGCATTGGAGAGTCCCTCGTCGGGTCAGCCCGGTTCTCCCCTGTCATCTCTCCTGTGCAGGTCGGCCAAAGCACCAGGAACTGCAGGGAAGATCGTCCGATCAATTTTTACCGCATCACTACTATTTCAAGAAGGGTGGGAGGTAGGAGGGCTGAACTTTCTATAATCTCTGGACTTATGCTTAGGAAACATTGTTTGCATGAAGTCACAACACTATGAGTTGTGAAATTGACAAAGTTTCTGATCCTGTGCTGGGGTTATATGTACACATATCATTCACCATTGACAGTGATGCCCATGCCCTCTCTATACCTTGGCTCCTTCAACAATCAACATTCTATCAAGTTGAGGACAACTTCCTAGCACAATTGGTTGTGTATGGTCCATAAACCTCAAGATACCGATACTGTAAGGGTGGTATTGGTACAAGGGTAAAATGGTCCAAATAAACCTTGGTATCGGTATTTTGTTGGGCAATTCAACCATGATACGTAATTTGATACCGATACTAAGACATTGAGCCCAATGCCTGAACCCTAACCCAGTCCAATCTTACCTAGGCTACAATTCTAGCCAAAATTCCATCCATATTTCTATATATATATATATATATATATATATAGGTTAGGGCCTAGGGGTGTCAATGGGCCGGGTTAAAACCCGGCCCAATCTAGCTCAGCTCAATACCATTGGTTACTTGGTTGCTTGATCGTGGTGCATTGCCGAGGTCAAAGATCAAAGATTTTGTATATATGTAGATTGTAGAAAACGAAAGACAAGCACCAATTTATAATTATTAATATATTTATATTATAAACTTAATGTGTAGGGCTGAGTTGGATTGGGTTGGGTTGGATTGAGACCTCAACCTAGGCCTAGCTCAATTTGGCGGCGGGCCTGAAATTTTCAACCTTAGCCCACTTTATCGGTTGAAATCTCAGCTCAAACCGCTTTATTTGGGCTCTGTGCGAATTCGGACTGACCGGGGTTTTTGACACCCATATGTTAGGCCTATAATTAAGGAGAGAAAAACACAAAAAATGAAATCGTGTGTAGATCCGTTCTAAAGAAGTTCATATATATATATATATATACACATAAAAGTGATTGGGAATTAATTATATGGACAAGAAAAGCTTCTTTTAAGGGCTGACTCATTTGTTTGATCTCAGCCACAGGCCCACAGTACAAGCTTTCCAAAAATTTCGGGTCCAATATAAAGCCAAGAAGAAAACTGTCGAAGACTAAAATATTCCATCACCAAAAGTAAAAAAAAAGGGTTAGGTGTTCCGTTCCATCGGAGAAGGAGAGAGACGGAATCGGCGAAGGAGAGAGAGGGCAGCGGCGAAACCTGAGAGTGAAAACCTGCAATAGGTTTTCCTTAGGACTTGGGGTTTTTTGATCGTGAGATGGAGAAAAGGGTTTGGGGGTTTTGAATAGGGGATTGTTCTTTTAAGTTTATAAAAGAATAGAAAAGCAACTTTTTGGTACTCTTGCAATGTATTCTTTACTCATTCTTTTTCATTGGTTCATTCCGGGGGAATACAAAAATGAACCGGACGTGCCAAACATATTTCTGTTCTATTTGCATTCCCGCAGAATAGAAGAACACCAGAAACATTCTCCCAGAGTGTTATCAAACGGCACCTTAGTGACAATTATTTAAAGCATGAATCTCGTTCTCAAGGTTCTCATTTCTTTTCCCTCCGGGCCTACTCCTACGGCTGTCCCCCCACCCAAAAAATAAAAAGGGCCAATCCCAAACCATGTAGGTTTTTGGAGTAGATTGGCTACAAATGATTGCTATCACCAAATATGCTTCTAAATATCAGTATTTTTTTTTTTTAATGACGGGTATTCAAGTCTTCAGTCTAATTAGTGTCGTAGGCTCATATTGATCCCATAATTATATAGATCGAGATATACCAATGTTGACTGTTTTAAATATCAATATTTGTT
>NC_056562.1:5009953-5014997 GCF_013358625.1 Macadamia integrifolia | reverse complement strand
AAAAAAAAAAAAAAATCCCTACAGAAAATATGGAGTGACAATTCGGTGATATTGCATAATCTTATCATGAATGTCATGAACGCTAGCACTAGCTCATGGCCTTAAAGCTCTGTCTCCTTATTTTTTTTATGTTTATAAATCCCATTTTTTTCTTTTACTAATTTTTTCTTCAGAAAGTCTAACGAATTAACGTTTTTGGTCAAACAAATAATTAATTTACCTTGTTGTGCTTATGCAAAGGAAAATTACTATCTATTGTTAGAACTGCCTATGGGTTTGAATCCGAAACCCTTTATGAGGAATCCACACAGAGAAACAAGAACACAGTTGAATCAAAGTCATGGAGGAAATAGGTCCCTAAACCAGGATCTAATCCCTCCCAGTACCAAGAGCACAAATAGAGAAGAGAACCAAATAGGAGAAAAGAGGAATACCATTGAGCGTGGAATCATCCCTTGAGCAATGAAGAACAATCTCAATGGAGTTCCATCCACTAAGATCTTTTGCGGTCTTTCACCCTTGGAATTCTCTCACATATGCACTACTCTTATGAGTATGTACTTTCAAAAGCATGAAGGTATTAAAGTGATGGCTGCAGGACTATTAACTTTTACTTATAATAAAATCCTTAAAATTCTAATTCATTGGCAAAAAAAAAAAAAAAAAAAACCTTAAGGGCCCGTTTGTTTAGAGGGGACTTGGTGGGGTGGGAACAATGGGGTGGGGTTTCTGACAACTTTACCACAAAATAGTGTAAAATAGGGTTGTTTGGATGAAAGGGGTGGGAGAGCTGTAGAATTATTGTCAGATGGTCAGGGTTTCCTGTCGGAGGTGTGTTTCTTCCATTTCTTCCCTTTCAAAGTCCCACCGATTTGGTGGGACTCTTGTGGGAAAGACAAAGGAAAACGATCCGGTGGAAGAAAGACGAAGGAAGCGATCTCTCCCAGCTCTGTGGCTTCTTCCTCAACTTAATTTATAATCTCCCAGCAGAGGTAAGGCTACGATTTCTCTCCAGCTATGTGTCTTCTTCCTCAACTCGTTTGTAGGTAATACCAAGAAAGAAGGGTTTTCATTTCTTGAGAAGAATCAGAGGGTTTTCATTCGGCTTCTTCTCCTTCTTTTCCAGTTAACAGAAATTGAGAGAGTAAAAGAGGGAAAAAACCAGAGAAACAACAAATTAAGAAAGATCAGAATCTTTCTTCGTCGCCGATTCCGATCATCTGTAGCTCGATACCATCTCCTACTTCTGTTTTTTTTCTTCTTCTGTTAATTAGTATCTATTCTGATTATATTTCTAATCATTGTCTTGTTTGATCCGTATGAGATGAGATTTATGTTTCTCTTAGGTTTTATTAGCAGCTCTGTTCTGTTGTTGTTGTATATCATTTTTTTTTTAGGGAAGGTAGTTTTAGGATTTGGGTTATCTTATTGCTCCCATCTTCCTTCTCTTTTCTTGGATGGCATGCAATGGTTCCCAAAACCTCCACTTGGAACTTTTTGAATAGTTCATGAGTGTAGACTGTTGACATTTGCTTCTTGTAAGGTGAATGGGACTTCAAAGCAGGTAATCCATACTTTGAATCAAGATCTGCCCTGGATTCCTCTTCATACCTATCTTGCAGAATGCTCTTATACTTCCCTAGAAACTCTTTCAATGTCTTTTTTTTTAGCACATATTTATCAAAGAATGAGTTTATGCTCTCAGATCATTCGGTGGTAGACATCCCTGCAAAAAAATTATCCTTCATATAAGTTGGAACCCATTGTTTACGATCTTCATACAAAGATTTAATCCACTCATCCTCCTTGAGTTCAAAAGTGTGAACAATATTCCACCATCTATTTTCAAATTCCTCCTCTGTCCACGATTTATAAATGCATTTGTTAAATTCCTCCATAAAATTTTCACTTTTCTTGGTTACATGACTGAGTTTCTCGGGTATCTTCCTTAATATATGCCACAAGCAATACTGGTGATGGGCATCTGGAAGAACCTCAGCAACAGCTGCTTTCATGCCTTCATCTTGGTCAGCAATTATCACTCTTGGAGAAACTCCACCCATTGCTCTAAGCCAAGCCTGCAATAACCAAACAAATATCGATGAAGTCTCGTCTGCCAATAAAACACATCCAACCAATGTGGATTGAAAATGATGTTACTTAGAATTGGGCTATTTTAACAATTTGGGTTATCTTATTAGTCCCCCCCCCCCCAAAAAAAACCCCTCCTTTTAGGTTTATCTTTTGGTTTAGTCTATTTCCTACCCCTGTTAAGAAAAATTTTAAAATCTAATATATTGGACTATTCCCCTTGTAATGTAGTCCCTGGAACTTGCCACTTGTAAGAAATACATAGTAAAGAAGAGTTTGTGGAGCTCTTTTATCAGAAGGGATAAATTTTGGCTTCTGCTCTAGTTAAGTTACATTGGAGCTGCCTCAACTAAACCAAAGAATGAACTGACAAGTGTTATCTTATTCATGAACATGTCTAGAATTTATATGTGTTCATCTATGTTCCCCTTTGATTGGTTTCAGCTTCAGAGTCCTCTGTTTTTCTCTTTCTTTTCTTTTTCTTGTCAGTAAATGTTTGCAGATCACTCTTCAAATGGTCCCCTAATTGGAAGAGTATCTTGTTTGTGGTTTGTATTATGGGGTGGGGGAAGAATTTGAAAAATAATACTTTAAGGTGATGTCTTCCCAAGTAAGGGAAGAATGTCCTCTCCCTGTCAAGACCAACCTTTCAAAAATTTAAGTTCCTTTAATGGTGGTTGAGAATATTAAAGCCAATAAATTGAAATTTGGGACCAAGAAATGGAGTCCCTACAGCTACATTTAACAAACAAAGAGTTGAATAATATACCCACTAGCATTAATTCAAGTACTGTTCTAACCATAGAAAATATCATTTGTTATGGAATGATGTATACATCCTAACCATAACATTTGTTTCTAAAATTCCATTATTTTAGAATGGAATGTTTGAGTGGTATGTATATTATTTTTAATGGTTTCCTATAGACTAATGATGTAATGTTCTCAAACTTTTGGACAAATTATGGATGGACTTTATGCTCTTCATTTTGGAAGTTCTACTTAGAGATCAGGATTCTTGATTTTTGTAAGCTTTACTGTGGTTACTTGAATGTCTCTTCATAAATTCTCTCCTTGGAGACATTCATACGCTTAATTGTTTCATGCTTACCCAATTGCATAGGGATCTTTATAATCGCCAGGGAAATGACCCATCAGATTGAAGATATGAATGAAGCTTAGCCAAATAAAGAAGGAAATGGGGCATTGGATCAAGAGTTGCTGAGAAGGAACTAAATTCACTTATTAAAGTGGATTTCTCTTTCTCATTTTATATAATTTTCAAGCATGGGTTTTTAGACTTAGTATTTGAACTGAGTAGAGATATCTCTCCTATATGACTGCTATTCCTTGATGGATTGTTGATGCAGCCATTAAATTCAATGTATCAAATTATTTGTGTTGCAGCCAGCTTTATGAGAGGGATCACCACAATTAGCCTCTTTAGAATAATTTTTTATTATCTAAATTAAATTAATTAATTAATATTGGTGAATCCCACATTTTATTGTAACCACAAAAATATAAAAGTCACATTAGTAGGTGTTAATGTGATGACGTTATTTGATAATAGTGTTCTTGTAATTATATTGTAGTATAACAGTTTTCCCTTCAATGACAAATTCTAATATCTAAATATACATGGGGTGGTAAAGTTCAACTTTCCCAAGCCAACCAAACAAGCATGGGTTGGGAAAGCTATACTTTTCTACAACTTTTCCATTCTTGTCATTCACCCCAACATGTGGGACCCATGTGTTATACAATCCCACCCCAGACTAGATAAAAATCCTCTGTTTTTCTCATCCCTGTTTTTCCTTATTTTGCTACCTGCAGAACACGACACGTGGACAACAGAGGATCCAATGGTCAAGGTTGGGTGAGGATTATTACATCCGGTGCGTTGGTCTTAAAGTTGTCCACGTGTCGTGTTCTGCAGGTAGCAAAACAAGGAAAAACAGGGATTATTTTCTCCCCAGACTCCCCTCTAAACAAATGGGGCCTAAATGATGAGATTCTCTCCCCATAGTGGGAGCAGAAAAATTTCTCCTATTTTGGCTGGTGTAATGTTTAGAAAATATTTGAATGAAGAAGCTAGAATTTAGAATTGTGTCCATATAGTTGTGTGATGGAACCGAGTCTGACGTGGCTGCAGCAACGTAGTTTTAAACTCAGACCTAGAAAACCACCGTCTCATCCGACCGAGTCCAGTGCCGGGTTTTCCAAAAGAAACACCTTGAAAACTTGAAAGTCAAGCCAAATCCCATAAGACCTTTGACCGCCGAGTTACTTGGAAAGAAAGAAAAAAATTCTTACAACCGCCTCATATGCGAACATCATAATTTAAACTTTGTTTGTTTTTTCTTCAGAGAATTATGATTTTCCTGGTCATAGTTGAGTTTCGTTGACAAGAAACAAATAGAAAAGACTTGTAATTAACATGCATATAAATTTAGGGTGAGGGAATACTACACATATGACACACGTATGGATCAGTGTTTGTGGTGAATGGGAGTATTGTAGTTTTTTTGTACTTATTATGTCTTGACGTAGGTACATGCTATCAGGAAACATTTTTTTCTTTTATATATTTATTATTTTTTTATGATTACCAGGAATTCAAAATGTCAAAGACATCATTTTCGATCATTTGCATTTACTGGCCATTTTGATCTTAAAAGCTATTCTTGCATCTTAGTCTCTCCATGCTAACTCTGGGAGGTAGAGAAAAGGGTATTCACCCCTGGACTTGGATGCCTTAAACTTAAACTAGCTATGTTTAAAATTTTGAAACAAGGGTTCCTCCATGCTCCAGGGGCAATTCTAGGGAACACATTTTCCACATGCCTGCCACATGGGCAAGATAATTTAGCATAATATATAGTTGGAAGATGGGGATTTCCTTAGACCAATAATTTCAATTTTTAAGTGTCTTTCTTAAATAAAGTCACAC
>NC_056562.1:5006811-5007253 GCF_013358625.1 Macadamia integrifolia | reverse complement strand
AAAAAAAAAAAAAAAAAAGTTCAGAGAGCCTGACACTGCTCAACCGGTTCCTGGACCACGAGGCAAAGCAATTAATGCATTATTGATTTTGTGGTCTAATAGCCGATAATGGATCCATTATTCTACTGTTCTTTCGATCACTTGATGGCTAAGATGAATATCCAACACTTATTCCTTTTGTTTTAAAAATATATTTCTCTTATTTATGTAATGATAGAAAATAAGATAGATGTTAAATACTCAATCATACGATCGATAATTATGCAATAATGAATCCATTCTCTAACAACCCTCATGTGGCCCTCATGTGGAGAGGTAACCACCTAATAAGAAAACCCAGACTCGTATATACTTCGTACATGTTGATTCTGGATTTTCCTTTAGTGGACTATGGATTGGGTCAAGTCAAAAGTATTTTTGACTTATTTTTTTTTGTCTTTTT